>NC_136482.1:167292432-167332432 GCF_053919585.1 Euprymna scolopes | reverse complement strand
AGCGGAATATTTATTTATTTATGTTTGTTACAGAAGATCCATAAAAAATCGGTAGCTTCGGTTTCAAACGCAACATAGAGAGAATCCGTCTTGTGTTCTTTCTATTGGACTCTCTTCAGCCTTTGTTTATAATGATGTTCCACATGCCGCGTAGATTACTGTTTTTTTTTATGCACTTCACAATTGTATTTTATCACTTTTCTTTATCATTTATTATTTTTTAAAAATTATTTTATCATATTTTTTTTTTCCTAGAAATTTTGCCGATAATGTGTTTATATTTATATTTTCTTTATCGAAAAATTCAGTCAGGTTTTCTTGGCAGGGAGAAAAACGGAATTTAAAAAGGATAATTTCTAATTTAAATAAGGATAACAGTAAAAAATTAGAAGAAGAAAGTCCGAAGAATATACAAATGCAATAATATAAAACTAGGGGAAAAATTACGCAACTTTCCATTCCCGGCCTTCGAGAGGAATGTCCCCGAATTGTTGACATTATATATATATATATATATATATATATATATATATATATATATATATATATATATATATATATATATATATATATATACATGCATGTATATATAAGCAATAACCAAGGCGACAATATTATGAGATTATTTCTTCAGTGGCACAATCGTCTTTTAACAATTTGGCAAGCTTAAACATTACTTTGGAAAAATAGATTCCAAAAAGGTTAGTCATCAGAAAACTACAAATACAACTTTAATATATATATATATATATATATATATATATATATATATATATATATATATATATATATATATATATATATATATAATATATCAGAAAACTAAAAATACAACTTTAATATATATATATATATATATATATATATATATATATATATATATATATATATATATATATTCTTTCAAATACAAGCAACCGACTCAACTCCTCTCCGTTTATTTTATTTCTATATATATTAAATATATATTACACACACACATATATATATATATATATATATATATATATATATATATATATATATATATATAAAGATGTTACATGTATATATATATATATTTTATATATATGGAATAGTATGTAGATAAACTTGCTTGCAATATAACATATTGCATAAGTATATTTTAATAGGCATTTCAACAGGGCTCAATAAGTAGCTTAGTTTTTAGCAATTAGCTTAGTAGTAAACTCTACTTAAACATTAATGCTGTCACAAACCATGCATCCATGCATTTAACATGATGATTTAAATTAGCAATGAACGTTTCTTTGTAACTTACCATAATTATTTCTTAATACTATATATATATATATATATATATATAAAGCTGAATGTGTGTGTGTGCGTGTGTGTGTGTATCGTCACGAATAACCTCCTATATGGTTGACTATTTTAAAAAAACTGATTACATATAATGACAGAAGATGTATCGAGACACAGGAATGGGTATATTTGATCCTGCAGAACGGTGGTTCATTAAAATTGTGGGGTCTCCGTTCGCGCCTGGTCCACAAAGTATGGAAATAAAAAATTAAAAAATTAAAAAAAAAAAACGTTTGCAAGTGTTTTTGTATATATAGAAGTACATCAGAATACTATGATAAGTATGTTTTAATGGATGGTATAATAAAATAATAAGTATGTTTTAGGGATGGTATAATAAAATTGTGGGGTCTGCATTCGCGCCCGGACTTCATAGAATGGAAATAGGCACACACTTTAATAAAGACTTTCTATACCCATCGGCGTAAGTATACTTTGATAATTATGTTTAAGTTTGAAGAAAAATCGTATAATAAAATTATGGGGCGTTCGTACGCACCTGACCTCCATAGAGTGGAAATATGTCACAAAGTTTAACAAGGTTTTTTAATATAGATCCACAGAATATTGTGACAAGTGTTACAGTGTGAACAGGTATGGTTTAATAAATTATGGGATTTACCTATTTTATTTTTACTTTCATCATATTTTGCTTTGGTTTTGATACCCCCGAATTCGAATCTATCTGTTTACAACCTTTTCTTTTCATAACCTATTATCTATATATATAAAAGCGGAAAATGTATGTATGTATGTATGTATGTATGTATGTATGTATGTGTGTTCGCTTTTTCTGTATGTCAACAAAAGGCTTTTTTCAGAGAAGCGGTCGCTCACTTCACAACTTTTTAAAACTTTTTATATCACATATAAATCGTAATATCTCACAGTTAACAACGAAGCTCGCCTGTCTGTTTAATTTGCTCGATTTCGGGAAGATAAATATTCAATATTTGTCATTCGCCGCATGTGGGTTAGTCTTTTCCCTATAACATCTCGGGGAGGGAGCGTTCAGCAGTAAATGAATACTATCCCGCAGTCAAACTTGACCTCATTAACTCATTAAAACGGGCACCTGCTAAATCCAAGTAATTAAATAAATTCAAACGTGTTTCCGTTAGCATCTCGCGGTGGGGCAATGGTTAACGTCGCACGTTTTTTTTTTCACACTTTAATTTACAACTTTGCCTCAAGGGTTCGGCTTCGATCCTCATAGTTACTCCCCCCACCTCCAAACACCCGGGCAACGCCGGGTACCCCTCGCTAGTACTTTAATAAATCAGAGTCCATTTTCTGTAGGTTGTTTTTGAACCCAGTCAACGACGGGTACTTTTGCTAGTATATATATATATATATATATATATATATAAATATATATATATATATATATATATATATATATATATATATATATATATATATATATATATATATACTAAACAAAACAAAACAAACACTCGACTACACCCTGCTTTATCTTTTCTTCTCTAAGAAAAAAGTAGTTAAACTAACTAAATTAAATTAAACACATAAATAAAAAAGAAAATAAATAAAATAAAAAAAAGATTATCGATATAAATGCGATCGAAAAAAAACAACAACAAAATTACTCCTGGTGACGATCACGGATCGAAAGCGCTAGAGGAAAAATGCCCGACACAAAATCCCTCGGTTACATAATACAAAATTTATCCTTGACGACGACAACGACGACAACAACAACAACAACAACAACAACAACAACAACAACAACAACAACAACAACAAAAGCAGCAGCAGTAACAACAACAGCAACAACAACAACAACAACAACAACAACAACAACAACAACAACAAAATGCTCTTTAAATCGAGATAATTTACAGTAAAATCCAAGAAAGAATAAACCAAACTTTCCTTGACAATGATTTGATGCCTATATATATGTATATATATATATATATATATGACCTGTGAAACAACGACACAGTACTGTATGTGGATGACTATAATGCCCCCATATCTTGGGTTGAGTATATCGGGAAGTAATATACAAACTGTCGTTAGCGTATTAAGCGACGCTCTTTGCGTAATCAAATCGATGTCAAAAAATTATTAATTCATTACCCACACAGCAGCAGCCGTATAGCGGAATGGTGAGAAGCCTTGACTGTCATTTTGGGTGGTCGGGCTGCGATCCTAGCTTGAGGCAGTTGCCTGTCTAGCCGCACTGATGAGCTGTGAAACAGCGAAACAGCACTGTATGTGGATGATTATAATGCTCCCTATCTTGGTTTGAGCATATCGGGAAGTGATATACAAAGTGCCATTAGCGTATTAAGCGACGCTTTTTGTGCGGAGGTATTTGGACGATGTCAAAACATCGTTAATTCATTTCCCACGTAGTTGCCTGTCTAGCCGCACTGATGAGCTGTGAAACAGCGAAGCAGTACTGTATGTGAATGACTTTATATATATATATATATATATATATATATATATATATATATATATATATATATGATTAGTTTTTTTGGAAAAAGAATTCCAGCAGAGTGCTCAATTAAAAGAAAAATCCAAATTTTAAGAGCGTACTTATATTTTGTGTACAGAAAGTTGTTAGTTGAGACAGATCATTGGTACCGTCGGTTTCAAGCCCGATAATAAGGCCCGTTTAAGGTATCCTTATCAAAAGAGACGAATAAGCAGACCGCCCGGTCGTAAAATACGCCTAAACATGATATTTTGATTAATGCAGATTTTGTATTTATTATTATATTATATTAGATCTAATATACAGTACTGATTTAAAAAGTTTTTAAAAAAGTACTCGTGCGCCACTAAAGCTTTTAGCTTTTTAACCTAAAAATTAAAACATGAACCAATAGCTATTACGTTGCGGATACATATTCGTAATCCGGCGTTCGAAGTACCTCTAAAAAATTTCATAGTTTTTTTATTTTATTTTCACACTTTAGCTCCTATTTTCTACGGTTAAAACCCAAATATAAAGTTTCACATGGGTTGGAATACCCTATATATGAAGTTTCATGTCGGTAGATCAAAAACTAACAGAGGGGTTTGGTGGCCAAAATTTTTAAACAAATATATATACGCATACATATAGAAAAAGGTTTGTGTTTACTATAACCTTTTTACGCAAATATTACGCAAGTTTTTTTTTAGCTTTCTTGTGTATTTGTTTTCATTTTTAAAATGCTAGTGATAGACATAAAAAGTTCAGTAATTATTTCGATTTTAACAAATTAAAAGTCATTAGACAAAATACACACACACACACACACACACACACACACATATATATATAATATAACTACTTCATTTACTCACATAAATTTAATACACGAAAGTATAAATTTATGCGTAATCTTTAAGTATTTATTCAAAAATGCTCAATACGTAGGTAGAGCTAGTTAATAATTTATAAAATAAATAAATTACTATATATATATATGTATATATATGTAAGTGATAGATGAATGTTTGTTTAAAATAGACATTTGTGGAGGTTATTTGCGGGCGCTGCTCCCGTGGGTCGATGGGTAGAACTGCCAAATGTAAACGCGATAGTCCTAGGTTCAAGCTCGGCTTGGGAGAGGTGCTAGTCCTGCGGCACTGATGAGTTGTGATACAGCGAAACAGTAGTGTATGTCGATGACGACAAATATATATATATAAATATATATATATATATATATATATATATATATATATATATATATATATATATAATATTCTAAACAAAATTTTCAAGCACACATATAGATATATATTTATCGACTGACACGTATTTTGCCAGTTTACGATTCATCAGTCTGGCTGATTCTAGCGAGATTCGAAACTGTAAACCTAGTAAATAATAAGGATCGCAGTTTCGAATCAAGCTAGATGCAGCTATATTGAACCGTAAAAGGTCGAAATCCGTGTCTGCAGATAATTATATTTATAACTACAGATGCTGTCTGTATGGAGGTTTTATACTGATCGTCATTATCATATCGTGTGAATCCAAAGATTTTGTTGTTGGCAGAGGTTTCCCCGATATTTTTGTAGTCAGAATTCTTACTAGAAAGACATCGGGTAGTTGAAGAAGGTATCACGTGAGGAAGGTAACCAACATCCTAAGAGAAAATAATATTTGTGGAACTGGATTCAAACTTGGGACACCCAGGTCGTTAGTCCGTGTCGCCAGTTCGTTTCGCTAACCGTAAAGTTTTCCAACTTATCATTTAGGCAATGCTTTCAATATAAGATATTTGAATATTGGCCAATAGCGCAAAACAACAAAACGCGCTTATTTTTATTTTTTTTTTTTTTACATAGGCGTCACCACTTATCAAGGCCGATAGGCCACTCAAGGATAAGGGTTAAAGAGTGTAGAGTAGGACAATATAGTAATCGATAGTAATGGAAGTTCGGTAAATTTGTTAACTTAAGTGGAACGGCTCATCAGAAACTTGTTCACGTTGGACTTCAAGACAAGCATATTATAGACAGCTGGAAAGCAGGAAAACGGAAGACAATTCCACAGGCGTGCAGCGTGCACACATATTATAGATAGATAGATAGATAGATAGATAGATAGATAGATAGATAGATAGATAGATGTTTTTATTTGTTTTTGTCAGCGATACTTTTTCAATGAATTCAATTATTTATACGAAAGTGCATTTTTTACCTAAATGCGAGTTGGGAATAATTTTCCCTTTGACCAATTTGGTACCCCCTAAATGGGGAGCGGCATATATATTATTTTTAAAATATAATTATCCACTGACACATATTTCGTCGTCTACGACTCAAAAGACTGGCTGAATCTAGTGAAATGTTTCCTCCTATGAAAATTGATTGATAATTTCACAATTATCAGTCTCTCGCCCTTTCTATTTATATAGCTCTAGGTAATTACACCTATTGAGCTTATCATAACTGCAATACTCCGAAGACAACACCTTTAAATATATTTTACTGAGACTTTTCTCATTTAGACCCTGTCTATTACACTCTATAATATATATATATATATATATATATATATATATATATATATATATATATATATATATATATATATATATATATATAATTATTTTTTACTATAATGATTAAATACCTACAGACACTAGTGTTTCATCCTTTCGGGAATCTTCAGTGCAGGGTGTCATGATTAACACCAGTCGACAGATTCGAACTTGGCAACACGAGCCATCTCTGGCTCGATTAGCAAAGACCGTATCCATTCGGCTACCGTTAACCGCGTGAAATAACGTTGAATTTAAATATTTTTAAATTCTTTTAAAATGTTCTTTACGTTATATATATATATATATATATATATATATATATATATATATATAATTATTATTATCTTTTATTAAAAACATTATTATAACCTTATATTTAAACCAAATTCAGATTTATAATTTTATTCTATTTTTTATTCTCAACCCATATTACTTTGCTTATGAACATTAATAAGTAACTATTTTCCTTTGTATTTTAATATTTTCCAGGTACATCTGCGTTACTTAAAAATTTCTAGGTTTATTTATGGTGTCTTTTACATATAAAAAAAACCCACCAAATATTTTTGCTGATGAGGAGACTTTGTTTAAAAAATACTATATGTCAAAATTATTGTCCATGACTTAATGTCTATCACAATAAAAACCTCGTTTCCAAAACAATCGTACAAATTATTGACTTTGTTGTTGTTCCTTCTTATGAAACAGATTTTTAATTTTTAATTCTAATTTGAATTTTAAATTATCAATCACATTATTAAATATTAAAGTAGCTCTAGGACATATACCTATCGAGCTTATTATATATCTGAATTGCAACGAGCACTGTTTTTTTCTTGTATTTTAATTAAATTAGTGATTTTACTATTACATTAAAATGCAATCTGCTCTTTAGACTACTGTTCTAACCCCCTTTAAATATATATATATATATATATATATATATATATATAGGGTGACCCCCCCCCCAAAAAAAAAACAAAAACAAAAGCTAAATGGAGGCCATCTAGAACCCATGCTGTAAAACGGAAAAAAAGGCCAAAGACCCTAGTGTTTTGATGTGATGTTTGGAATATAATAAACTAATTATGACCAAAGTTTCATTCGGACAAAACACTAAGAAACGGGGGCCTAATTAGAGTTGGGTCCCGTTTCTTTGGGTCACCCTGTTTATATATATATATATATATATATATATATATATATATATATATATATATATATATATATATATATAACAATTATCTCTTTGTACGATAAATAGACAGAAACATGTCAATAGATACAGTAATTTAGCGATTGACGAGGAATACTTTACCTGATGGAATGGAAAAGTCCTGGGGAAAATGTCTAATTAAAAGCCTTTAAAAACTGCACCCTCGGCTTGAAGATGAAAAAAACCAATCGACTTTTCTTTTCACTGAAATTGACAACACGAGCTAAGATGAATTAGTATGGAAACAAAATGAAGAAATATAAAGTTGCCGTCGCCGTTGTTCGACCCAGCCCCACCCTCCCGATGCCAGGGTGTCTCTCCTGTATTCGTCTGTTTTATTGGTGTCGTACACGTGTTAGCTCGGGCCAGCCTCTGCTGGGAGGTTGTGAAGACGTCGAGATAGTAGTAGTAGTAGGTAGCCGTGTGGAAGTAGCAGTAATAGTGACAGCAACACCACAAGCCGGTTGAAGGCGCTGCCTGCCGTTGTCTGGGAAATGGACCGCATAGGATAGCACCTTGCCTGATGTTTAGGCTTACCTCATCTTCGAGAGTAGTGGCCCTGTCGACTGACCCCCATTCGAGAATAATGTTAGATAAAAGATCAGTTTTAACTCTGAGGGAAATGTAGCTACCCCAAAATATATAATAATTCCGTCAGCTCACTATTCCGAATGATTCCGCCCTCGAAAGGAGAGGGTTATTCACGTGAGGAGGCACCTGGCCAAAAAGATGGATAAAAATGAAGTAGTAGTTAACATTCATTGAAGGATTTCTCTGAAAAGATTGAGGGATTTTATGGTTTGTTATGAGAACATGGGACCAGTACAATCTTATACTATCGTCTCCCCAAATCCTTTTACTTAAATTGTTGTGAGACAAAAAAATAAACATAGAGTCGCTTTTAATAGTTACAACATTCTTCGCCTTCGGGCCAAGATCACAGTGTAGTATCTGTTCTGATGCTACACTTCACCTTTTCTGCTCTCGGTCAGTGGAGGAGAAATCCTTAATGACTTAGAGAATTTTGGGTTTGTATTACTGTACACATAGATTCGAAAAAGTTGTCAAAAACCAAATATATAACAAATAAATGTTATCAAAGGCAAGATAAGTTACTTTTCTACCAAACTGGATATAGTTTTTTGTTTTTATTTAATGTAACATGTTTATTCAGCTCGAAAAACATGCAGTGTTTACCGATGTATTGGAAAATTCAAAATGGCACCCGACTCTCTCATTAACACAGTAAAGTTGGGAAAAGGTGCTATAAATATAAAACTAGATAAAATACTGTAAGAAACTCGCTCAATATATATTACCGTGACATAGGCTGACATATATTCGGTGGGTTTTTAATAGTATTTTGTCTAGTTTTTTATTTATAACACCCTTTCCCAAACTTATCGTGTTAAAGAGAAAGTCGGACGCCATTTTAAATTTTCCAATACATCGGTAAACACTGTATGTTTTGTTTTTCGAGCTGAATAAACATGTTACATTGAATAAAAACACGAAAAATATATCCAGTTTTGAAGAAAAGTAACTTATCTTGCCTTTGATAACATTTATTTGTTATATATTTGTTTTTTGACAATTTTTTCGAATCTATGTGTATAGTAATACAAACCCAGAATTTTTATTTGTGTTCTTATCCAGAGTTAATCTTTTGGGGGAACTGGATTTGCCCCACGTTAAAAAAACAAAACAAAAAAAAAACAACCTTGTGTCTAACTCTGCCCTCGTGGGAATGCAAGTAAATAAGAACATTATAAAATTTTTTACGGCACAGATTCATTATTCATTAATCTGGCAATACTTAAATTTCAGCAATTTTTTTTTCCCCCGCAATACTTGAAAGGAATGGGTATACAAACGATTTCAATAATTACCCTGTCAATTCTGGACACCGACGGATATTCCCGAATTAGTTTCGGAAATCGATAAAGCAGTTTTCAATTTGAAAATCTTTTAAATTTTATTCGCCATTTTTTAAATTAAAAAAAAAAATAATGAACGTAACCGTTAACTTTTTATTAAAGAGAAGGATTTCTTTTCAATTTTTGGTGGAGGGTAGGGTAAGTTTGAGATGATTGTTTGGCTTTCAATTTGCTTTACCGCTCCTCCTATCCACTAGAAAACAGTTGTTTGGCCTGATAGACCAAAAAAGATACAAGTTTTATCCGTAAACTTTTGCGTGACGAATCGTATACCTACAAAAAGTAGAGGTACTAATATATATATATATATATATATATATATATATATATATATATATATATATATATATATATATAATTATTTACTATAATAATAATAAAATACATACCGATACTAGTGTTTCATCCTTTCGGGAATCTTCAGTGAAGAGTGTCATGATAGAAACCAGTTAATAGATTCGAACCTAGCGACAGAAGCCATCTCTGGCTTCTTTATCAAGAACCGTATGAATTCGGCTACCGTTAATTACGTGAAATTACGTTGAAATTTAAACATTTTTTAAAAATGTCTTTTTACATCAGTCAGAGTGATCTAATCATTATATGAAGACCTACGCATAATGCATAATATCTATGCATATCTATAATATAAAGCGGAATGTGTGTGTGTGTGGTGTGTGTGTGTGTGTGTGTGTGTGTGTGTGTGTGTGTGGTCACGAATAGGCTCCTATATGGTTGACTATTATAGAAAACTGATCACATATAATGACAGAAGATGTATCGAGACAGAGGAATGGGTATGTTTGATCTGGCAGAACGGTGGTTCATGAAAATTGTGGGGTCTGCGTTCGCGCCTGGTCCACAAAGTATGGAAATATAAATTAAAAATGAAAAAAAAACGTTTACAAGTGTTTTTGATATAGATGTACATAATAATACTTCGATAAGTATGTTCTAACTTAAATAGGGATGGCATAATAAAATTGTGGGGTATGCGTTCGCGCCTGGCCTCCATAGAATAGAAATAGGCACACACTTTAAAAAAGATTTTTCATATCTATCTGCGTAAGTATACTTTGATAATTATGTTTCAATTTGAAGAAATATGGTGTAATCAAATTATGGGGTGTTCGTTCGCACCTGCCCTCCATAGAATGGAAATATATCACAAAGTTTAACAAGGTTTTTTTTAATATAGATCCACAGAATATTGTGATAAGTGCTTCAGTGTGAACAGGTATGGTATAATAAATTATGGGGTTTATCTATTTTATTTTTACTTTCATCATATTTTGCTTTGGTTTTGATACTCCCAAATTCGAAGCTATCTCTTTACAACGCTTACTTTTCATAACCTATCATACTTTCATAAATCAGAGTCCATTTTCTGTAGGCTGTTTTTGAACCAAGTCAACGACGGGTACTTTTGCTAGTATATATATATATATATATATATATATATATATATATATATATATATATATATATATACATATATATATGTATATATATATATATATATATATATATATATATACGAGAAAACAGTTAATAAAACATGTTAAAACACTTTTAAAAAGAATTAAAAAAATATTTAATCTGAAAAGGAATCACTTGATAAGTGGATAGTCTTATTATAAGCTCTATCTCCGATTTGGTTTTATCGAGCTTTTACATCTGGCTGAGATAACTTTATAAATATTAATTCTTTAATATTTACAATATACTTTAGTTTTACCATCTTGGATCATTTTGGTAAATTTAATTGTAATTTTTATAATTATATATATATATATATATATATATATATATATATATATATATATATATATATATATATATATATATATACTATCTATGCATCTCTTTGCTGACCGTGCTACTTGGTGACGTACTATCCATCAGGCTTTCGCATCCTTTAAGATCTCCCGCATAGAGAATCTGCAGGAGATGCGCCGCAGGAGAAAGATTCGGGAAGCCTCAGCAATCACATCTGACTCGACTTTTGACTGCAGCCGCTGTGGCCAAACCTTCTTGTCCCGCATTGGGCTCGTCAGTCACAAGCGTGCTTGCAGTCAAAGTGGACAATCCTCTTCATAGAATCTTCGTTTTCAAAGTAAACCACGATATATATATATATATATATATATATATATATATATATATATATATATATATAATTATCCATTCACGTGAAATCATTTTTTTTCTTTTTCCCCCACTCCGCCTGCTTCTAACTTTTACTAAGTAAGTTCTTTGGCTTACTTGTAGTTTCATTAAATACTTTGCAAGCAAAATCCGATTCCGCATTTGCTAATTTCTACCCTCTGATGGCAGCCAAGTTTTCGCCCAAAAACGTATTAAAAAGCTTGCTGCATGTCTGAATACTCTTTATGTAAAATTATAAATGTTTAGACCCAAAATTAACTGAATAGTTTGCTAGAGAACGCGAAGGTCAAAGCCTTTTAACTGTGACCACTTGGTAACTAAATTTCCGGCCAAAAATCCATTAAAAATCTTGCCCTATTTTTGAATACACTTTATGTAGAATTTCAAATTATAAATATTATTATGTGTTATGCACACACACACACACACACACACACACACACACACACACACACACACACACACACACAATTTCACTACCCTAACTTTTAAAAAGAGCAAACCTCAAATGTATATATATATATATATATATATATATATATATATATATATATATATATATATATATATATATATATATATATACTCTTGAACACTTATAACTTGCTATATATATATATATATATATATATATATATATATATATATATATATATATATATATATACCAGCATTTCAGCCCGGCGTTGCCCGGGTGTTTGGAGTTGTGTGTTGAGCAAAAAAAAAAAAAAAAATGTGGTCAATTTTTTTAAAACTTTGACCCCTGTTTTTACCCCTTAACAATTATTGTTTTAGGCTCAAATCAAGTTATTTAGTTAGATCCATGTCCAAGGAACCTATATCTAAAATTTAGAGTGTTTAGGTCCAAAAGTATCGGGGGGGTTCGGTAGAGTTCTCAAATCAAGTTATTAAGTTAGATCCATGTCCAAGGAACCTATATCTAAAATTTAGAGTGTTTAGGTCCAAAATTGTGGGGGGAGTTCGGTAGAGTTCTCAAAGGTCAAGTGTTTGAACTTTGACCCCTTAACAGCCAAATTTCTGGCCGAAAACCGATCACATAGATATTCCCAAATCTAAGTACCCTGTATATCAAATTTCGAATCTGTAGACTAAAAATTGACAGAGTTATTGCGTAGAGAAATGTACACAGACAGACACACAGACACACGGACACGTTCACTTTTATAGATATACTAGCATGGGTGCCCGGCGTTGTCCGGGTATTTGGAAGTGTATTTTGAGTAAAAATCAAACAAAAAAAAAAAGCGATCAATTTTTTTTAACTTTGACCCCTATTTATTGCTTTGGTCTTAAATCAAGTTATTAAGTTAGATCCATGTCCAAGGAACCTATATCTAAAATTTCAAGTGTTTAGACCCAAAATTGTTGGAGGAGTTTGGTAGATTTCTCAAAGGTCAAATCGTTGAACTTTTACCACTTAACAGCCAAATTTCTGGCGGAAAACGTATTACAAAGATTTCCCCAAATCTTAGTACCCTGTATATCAAATTTCGAGTCTGTAGGCTTAAAATTGACAGAGTTATTGCGTAGGGAAATGTACACAGAAAGACAGAAAGACACACAGACACACACAGAGACACACAGATATGTTCACTTTTATAAATATACCTGCATTTTAGCCCGGCGTTTCCCGGGTGTTTGGAGGTGTATGTTAAGCAAAAAAAAAAAAAAAGCGCTCAATTTTTTAAATTTTGACCCCTATTATGACCACTGAACATTTATTGTTTTGGGCTCAAATCAAGTTATTAAGTTTGATCCATGTTCAAGGAACCTATATCTAAAATAATAAGTGTTTAGACCCAAAATTGTCGAAGGAGTTTGGTAGAGTTCTCAAAGATTAAATCGTTGAACTTTGACCCCTAAACAGCCAAATTTCTGGCGGAAAACGTATTTCCATTATTTTCCCAAATCTCAGCACCCTGTCTATCAAATTTCGAGCCTGTAGACTAAAAACTCACAGAGTTATTGCGTAGAAAAATGTACACAGACATACACACAGAGACACGTTCACTTTTTATATATAACAGACTAGCATGTTCCCGGCGTTGACCGGGTGTTTGAAGGTGTATGCTGACCAAAAAATAAATAAATAAATAAATAAAATAAAAAATAAAAAAACGATCAATTTTTGAAACTTTGACCCCTATTATGACCCTTAACATTTATTGTTTTGGGCTGAAATTAAGTTATTAAGTTTGATCCATGTCCAAGGAACCTATATCTTAAATTTCAAGTGTTTAAACCCAAAATTGTCGGAGGAGTTCGGTAGATTTCTCAAAGGTCAAATCGTTGAACTTTTACCCCTTAACAGCCAAATTTCTGGCCGAAAACCGATCACATCGATTTTCCCAAATCTCAGTACCCTGTATATCAAATTTTGAGTCTGTAGGCTGAAAATTGACAAAGTTATTTCGTAGGGAAATGTACACAGACAGACACACAGACACGTTCACTTTTATTTATATATATATATATATATATATATATATATATATATATATATATATATATATATATATATATTGTGTGTGTTCCTATAAATCCACAAGACGTGAAATGTCTAGGACAAACTGTTAACCCAACAGCATGTGGTCGATGCCCAGGATCTCCAATCTTAACGTAATGGCGTCAGTGGGTCGCAACGAGTCAAGTCATAACGGTGAACCTGACCAGAGCATCTTTTTTCTCACGCTCAATATATTTCACTTGGAGGGAGGAGGACTTAAAATACGATTTATTATAACTAAATACGATTGACGATAGAGATTCAGAAACATGAAAATAACAAATAAAAGAAATTCCTAAAATGAACTCGCATCATTCAGGAGAATACCATAAAAAATTATCAAAAAAAAACAAAACAAAAAAAACCCAAAAAAAACAACAAAACAAAAAAACACACAAAAAAAAACAAAGAAAAAACAAAAAAAAGCAAATAAAAGAAAGGACATACCCCCCCCCCCCCAATAAACCTTAAAATATGATGTATTGATCATTTTTGATATATGAATTAAGGAAAATTCGTCCCCGGAAAACTCGACCCCGGAAAACTCGTCCCCTTTTTCTAGGTAGGAAAACTGGTCCCTTATTGAATAAATATCGATTGAAAACACATTTTATGATCGTTCTTGAGGAGATATTAAAAAGAGAATACAGATAAGCAAGCAAAAATATTGTTGAAAAATATTTTTTACTTGTTTACTGTTGTTTTAAAAAAATTAAATTAATTTTTCTAAGTTTTCGTTTTCTGCCTAGCTTTGAAAGTTTTTGGTCTTTCAACTTATCTTAAAGAGTTTATTTAGTTAAAAAGAAATAACAAGTAATGTCACACTCGACATTACTTAGTAAATAATTTTGAGCAAAAAATGTCCGAAAATTAAAAAAATACTGAGGTAGATATAGTTTTAAAATGAGCCCCCTCCCCTCCAAAAGAAAATAAATGTGTATATTTTTAATGTCCAAGATCACTGATCGGAAAAAAATCAAGCTACCAGAAGTGGATACGGTTTATTATGTAACGAAACTGAACGGAAGACACGAAAAACGAAACCATATATTTATTAAAAGAATTCTTCAGTTTTTAACATTTCTTGTGTTATTACGGAACAAACAAACAAACAAAAAAAGAAAACACTTTTTGTATTATCAAATAATAAAACAAATATTTAATTTAGAAGAATTGGCACTTCTTGAGAAACGTGGACCCTGCATAAACGACTTTTCCTAAGGTTTGGACTCACTTTTGTTGGCAGGTGTTTAGCTTTTTATGTTTGTATTTTGAATTATTTGAGAGAAAACTATATTTATTTTGTTATATAAACTATACGAAGTTTATATTTTGTTGAATATTGTTTGTCATATAGATAAACATCTCTTGCCATCCATCCCCAAACATTTTCAATTATGTTCAAGTCCGGTGAGCATGCAGGATGTCCCAAGAAAATGACCCCATTTTCTTGCAGAAAGGTCAAGGTCCGTCGTGCAGCATGGATTGCAGCGTTATTCTGTTGGAATAACCATCCATCCCGACATAAACGATGCCCCTCCGTCATCAAAGATGCTTTTTGTAGCATGCTAACATAACCAGCCGCTGTCTGAGGACCCTTTATCACCTGGAGCTCCATCATCTCTCTGTAAGAAAAAGCAACCCATAACATTAGAGATCCTAAACTATTATGACATATAGAGAAAATTTCAGGGGTCATGTGTTCATTTTGCCAATATCGTTCGGAGTCATGAGGACCATCTAGATTGAATTTTTTCTCATCGGAAAACAGGACTGTGTTCCTCTTCTAAACATCTAATATTTGGTAACCACAACTAAACCATAAGCAGTCCACCTTGTGACGTAGAAGCATGTAAGAAATTTGTTTATGATTTTTACTTACCATGCTATTTTGTCGTAAGTGTCGTCTGATGGTTACTGGACTGCAATCAGCATCTGTGGCCGCCTTAATTTGATAAAAAGAAAGTCCCCCATTTTTCACAACAACACGTATGAATGTCCTACTCAATGTACGATAAATTTTTTTTTTTTTTGGGGGGGGGCCTAACAGTGGATTTTGATTTTCCATAATTCTCACTGTTCTTTAGAAAGTTGCAAATCACTGTTTCACTGCGATTTACTTTCGCTGTAATGGCCCGCTGTGACAAACCTTGCTTATGGAAATCTAGAATTCGAGTACGCTCAACTTCAATAAGTTTGCATGCTTTAGGCATGGTGACATCTTTAAGCAGTGATTGCTAATCTGTAATTGAACTAAAAAATAATTTATATTACTGGTCTTATAATGTTGATCTCGTGTAAAATGCCTCATTTTATAAAAATCTTAATGTTTGAATAAATTTTTTGGAGTGTAGCTCTTTTTTTTTCCATAGCATTTTAGATCGTAGCATTGATAACCTTAAGTAGGGGGAGTTTCAAATTTATCCTTAAAAAATGTTTCTTTTTAAAGATTTCCAAGTGGTATTTAATAAGCAGTCTATATATATATATATATATATATATATATATATATATATATATATATATATATATATATATATGTATATATGTATGTATATATATACATATATATATTTATATATATACATATATATATTTATATATATATACATATATATTTATATATATATATGTGCATATATATACATATATATGTGTATGTATATATATATATGTGTATATATATGTATGCATATATATATATGCTGTTATATGTGGTGTAACAAAATATCAATACAACGATATATATATATATATATATATATATATATATATATATATATTTGTGTGTGTGTCCAAAAAGTGTCCAGTTGAAAGTGACAATAATTCTATTTAAAATATAAAAACTTTAAAACGTAACACATGTTCGCATGATCTAGCTCAAACACTGAACTGGACGATACAACCTCTACCTTCGACAATTAGAGATTGCGGCCAAAACACAGTTAAGAAAAAAATAGCATTGTTTAAACATTACTGATGAAGGCTTTGGTATAAGCTGAAAATCAAAAATCTTAAATAAATTAATAAATATTTATTAAAAATTAAAAAAAATATCTATGAGTCTGATCTTTTTACCGTCATGTTTTCCCTATGCTTCGAAACAATGGATTTCTATTAATTTTGAAACGTATCCCCCCCCCCAAAAAAAAGAATGAACCATTAAATTCTGTTGGAGACTGTTTGACTTCTGAACTTTTTAAATTTTTTTTTATGAGGTTGACAACTGATATTTATTTGTACAAAAAAGTGATTCGAGGTGAAAATAAGAAAAAAAAAAAACAAAAAAAAAACCCGCTTTGCGGAAGGAATCACTGCAATCGCTTTTCACAGGTTAATGCCCCTCTCCACTTCTCTCTCTTACAAACAAGTTTAAAACTTTATACCTCACGTATTTGGGACATATACAAGACAAACAGAAATCAAGAAAGTCTTGTTCTTGTTCAATACGTAAGAATACTTTCAGAGTTACGTTTGAAATCATGCTTACCTTTTAATTAGAGATAAATGCTGCCTTGTCGCAAAGTATCTATCGATACACCTATGAATTTTTTAGGGTTTTATCCGGACCGATATAGATATTATTCTTATATTTGAATTAAACAGTCTACTGTTCTCTAATTTAGTGTCATTTACATAATATTTCGGTCCGTGTACACTCCGACCTTTTTCGGGTGTATCTTGTCAAACTTAGGAATGTGGACAGAATTTCGAACGGAACTCTTGGTTTACTTCAAGGGAATAGTATGGTATTTCGTCGGCCATAAATAATTCGTAATTGTATTTTTCGGTCGCCCACACTGAGAATTGAACCTTCAACATTCAAGAGAATATCACTTTTATAATTGATTTTTTCCAAGTAATCTAACCACTACGCCACGGACCGTTGCTAACAGTTCTAATACGAATTTTGGGTGACTTATACTTATTTTATTTCTAGTCGTAAATGCCACTGATTATTACTATATATATATATATATATATATATATATATATATATATATATATATATATATATATATATATATATATATATATATATGTATATATGTATATATATATATACATATATATATATATACATATATATATATACATACATATATATATATATATATATATATATATATATATATATATATATATACAGTAATTTATCAAATATATATGGCGATTAAGCTACACTGAATATTCGGCGTTTCATCCACTCCAGGATTCGTCAGGCTTATGCGCGAATTCTGTGGTTGTTTCTCGTTTTTATATGGTCCTCTTCTGTTGCGGATTTTAGTTAGCCGATCAGCTTTCTAGTATCCCCCGCGCCCCTTCCTATGAGCCAATAGGCATGCATTTTATCGAACAAAGGATCTGTTTTAGAGCTAGGTTAGTGGTTTAAGGCAGACCTTTTCCTTTTTTTTATATATAAATATACATATGTGTACATACATATATGCACATATATATATACATATATATATACATACATATATGTGTGATCGTTTATGTATATTCATGTTAATTTAATCATTTATTTGTTTATTTTCTATTGTTTTTGTTAGTTTTAAAGCTATTTTGTATCGCTATCCTAGAGTAAGTTTTATTTTGTGAACACAGTTATTTGCTATTTGTCTTCTACAGTTTAATAGATTTTGGGGTTCTTTAAAGTACAGGATAGCAAATATAAATACGAGAAACAACCACAGAATTCGCGCATAAGGCTGACGAATCCTAGAGTGGATGAAACGCAGAATATTCAGTGTAGCTTAATCGCCATATATATTTTATAAATTACTAACTAGCTCTACCTACGTATTGAGCACTTTTGAAGTAAATACTTAAAGTTTACGCAGAAATCTATACTTTCGTATATTAATTTTATGTGAGTAAATGAAGTAGTTATATATATATATATATATATATATATATATATATAGGTATGTGTGTGTGTGTAATGTATATATTTGTATATATATATATTTTTATACATACATTTATAAATTTTATATATAAATTTATACATATGAGTATATATAGATAATAAATGTATATATATATATATATATATATATATATATATATATATATATATATATATATATATATATAATGAAATAAGAATTACAGTTTAGTTTACAAAAATGATCCAAGATGGCAAAACTAAAGTATAATATTTTCTTAATTAAACCTCGCTCCGACAGTCGAGTTTTACATTTCTTCCATTTTTTTACGCACATTTTATTTTTATTTTAATAATATTATTGGAATTCATTCCCTTTTCCTTATACCTATTTGTGAATTAATCCACGGATTTCTGCCTTTTGGATTAGTTTGAATCATCTTCCAATTACGCGATTCCCTTGGAATTTACTTGTGCGAATCAAAATTTAACTAACTTTCTTGGATTGTGTATTTTTGGATTTTACCCTCATTGGATAATTTACCCGTCATTAGACTATCCATTCACATGAAATCACTTTTTTATTCACCCTATTCTATCTTTATTTTTTTGTTATGAAGTAAGACCTATGACTTATTTGTGGTTTCATCAAATACTTTTGCAAGCAAAATCCGATCTTGCATTTTGCTAAATCCTACTCTCTTTTGAGAAGGGAAATATTTCTTCGAAACTCCACGGATTAAGGACTATCCACTTTTTTAGTGTTTCCTTTTTAAAATTAAATATGTTTTTAACTCTTTTTCAAAGTGTTTTTTAACATGTTTTATTAACTATTTGTTCTTATACATACATATACATATATATACCTATGTATATATATGCATATATATATATATATATATATATATATATATATGTTAAAATTTTGTTCCTTAGAAACGCCGGTTGAGTTTGAATTAAATAAGATACGTATTATATACGTTTGAAGCCAAACCAATGCATTGTAACAAAATAAACAGATGTTTATTTTGTTAGAAATTTATGTTAAAGGTTATAAATATATTTCGACGGAAACCGTCATCTTCAGTATGTCTTAAAAAAAAAAAAATTTGCCATGCGCATGCCAAACGCACCGTTCTGAGACTTAAAAAAACTACCGTAGACACAACAAACGGATAATTCTTTGCTCCAACAACCACATGGCAAAAATAAAAAAAAGAAGACAAACAGAAGATGATGGTTTCCGTCGAAATATATTTATGGACTTTAACATAAATTTCTAACAAAATAAACATATTTTTATTATGTAACAATGCGTTGCGTCTGGCTTCAAACGTATATAATACGTATCTTATTTAATATATATATATAATGTTTACTTACTGTTTACATTATCTTTTATTTATCGTTTCTAATTCTATACTAGGTCTACTTACTAATTGATTTGTACTAGAACGGATTGCAAGGGACCGTGGCGCAGTGGTTACAGTACTTAGTAAAATCAATTGTAAAAGTGGTAGTCTCCTGAAGAGTGGAGGTTCAATTCTCAGTGTGGGCGATGAAAAAATGCAATTGTGAATTACTAAGGATCTTTATCAAGTCATAGTTGGAATAACAGCATGTGAAGTTAATTCCGTCCAAATTCCCGAGTTCGACAAAAACATTCCCTTGTTCGTCAAGATACGCCTGAAGAAGCTCGGAGGTTATATCGACCGAAACGTTGTAAAGATCACACTCAAGATAAGAAAATCTAAATAATACGAGTGACTTATCCTCATAAAAAGAAATTCAGAGAACTACTTTTCCTATTTAAAAATTACTAAAACGAATTTCATAATAAACTCAGTCATGGATATGTGAGCGACTACATGAAGGTGAACTAAATTTCATATTCTTTTGAAAAACGAATGCTCATTAATTAATTATTGATTTTTTTATAGTTTCTTATTGGATGATTGGCTTTATCGAACTATTACGCGTAATTCTACGCATGCATAGTTTCTACATTCTGCATAATTGCGTAGAATAAGGATGAAAACGTTTTGCACATGGGAATATTTTTATATCTATCTATCCATAAATCTCTCTTTCTCTCTCTCTCGCTCCCTCACTCCCTCCCTCTCTCTCTCTCTCTCTATATATATATATATATATATATATATATATATATATATATATATATATATCCTTGTCGTGTGTGTGTGTGTGTGTGTGCGAAAATGTCTTCCAAACTCCTCTCAGACTATCTGGTCTAGAGACTTGAAATTTGATATATAGGGTATTTAGAAATGAGGCTCACTTTCGATTTAGTTTTTAATTTGTAAGAATAGCTGCTTCAGAATGACAATAAAAAAAAAACAAAAACAACAAACAAAAACAGTTGACCCTGACGGGGGATAATCGTCTAAGTTCAGAGCTTGAGTGAATATTCATTTTAGCTTGAATTCGCTTAAATTTTAGCCTTTAATATTCATCCGACTGACGCTCAGGAGGCATTACTTTTGGAACGTTCCTCATAAATAGTCCAGAAGATTTTTATTGAAAGTAAATTGACACACATTACCGTCTCACCTTACTCTTATTAGTTAATTCATTTGAATTATCTGCCCTTGTTTATTTATGACTTCTTACAATTTAATAATGTTACAGACCAAATATAGCAGTATATTTTTGATACCTTTTCTCGTGTTTTCTAACCGAATTATCTGATGACTTTTAAGTTTCAACGCTATTGAACCGTTTTCGATATGCAAATGAGTTCGCTTCTGAACACTCGTAATCAAATGATTCAAATATTATTTGAATTCGTTAAAATCCCATTTCACCATTTCGCCATTGTTCTGGGGGTATATAAATACTGCTGCTCCTACTTCTGCTGTTGCTGCTGCTGCTGCCGCTGTTGCTGCTGCTGCTGTTGCTGCTGTTGCTGTTGCTGGATATTTGAGTAATTTTTTTTTTTACACAGTGATCATCACTTATCAGGGCCCGGAAGCCACTCAGGGATAAGGGTTATTGCAAGTACATTACGTTAGTGTGGAGATTTGATGAAGTGTTTACTTAAGGGGGCGGTTCATTAGGAATTTGTTAACGTTGGACTTGAAGACATCCAAGTCGTAGTCCGGTGGGAAGCAGGCAGACGGAACAGAGTTCCACAGGCGTGCAGTTCTAAGAAAGAAGCTTTGTTCATGGAATCCGCGTTTTGATTTAGGCACAGATATAGAGTGAGGGAAATTTTTCACAGTGGATTCAGCTAGACGGGTGTTTTTCGTGAAAAGATTGGCGAGGGGAGGACCAGAGATTGGAGTTCAGACGAGCACCTGCCATGGAAATAACAATAAAACAAGGATAGGCTCGCAACGTCTCTTCTGTGGGAGAGAGGTTGCAGGGTAGAGAAAAGGGCATCCCCCATTAAGCCACGAAGTCTATTTTGTACTCTGTCAAGGCAGGATAGACTGTTTCTAGCAGCTCCTGCCCAGATATGGCAACAGTATTCCATCCTTGGAGGTACTTGGCTTTTATATATATAGAGAATTGCATCAGAGTAATTTTTGCGCAAAATTTTCACTTTCTTTGATGTAGTATGGTTTTCACTTTCTTTGATGTAGTATGGTTTTCACTTTCTTTGATGTAGTATGGTTTTTCATTTAACAACAAAAAATGCTCTGATGAGCACTTTGCTACTTGGACTTGCTCAAGTATCTTTATGA
This sequence comes from Euprymna scolopes, assembly GCF_053919585.1. Taxonomy (NCBI): domain Eukaryota; kingdom Metazoa; phylum Mollusca; class Cephalopoda; order Sepiida; family Sepiolidae; genus Euprymna; species Euprymna scolopes. The sequence goes on along the minus strand of NC_136482.1, from coordinate 167,309,632 downwards.
TTATCATAGAAACACGTGTTAATTTCTCTTTTCTTCGAAATTAAAAATAAATCACAGTATGTTATTATTAGGGTTATGACAACAGCATAGTCTTTTCATTGTTTTGACTCTCGATAATATATCCGACACAGTTAGACACAATTAATCAACCGAGAACTACATAGCTCTACATAAGAACATATAAGATATCAACGGATATATACTTAAGAATCAAAACAAGGGAAAGGATATGCTCTTGTTATAGCCCTGGTTATTACTATGATTTGTCTATCTGTTTATATCTTTATTACAAAGTTTTGAATATTAATATTATTTTTTCTTCGAGAATCTAATTCAAGTAATGGACTATATAAAATTATTGTTTTATTTTAAACTATCGTATCTATCTATTAATATATCAATTTTAGTCATTCAATGAATTTAAAAATTTATGACGTGAAATGCTTGAATTTCAAATCAAAAGATTTTTATTATTCTATGTAAGACAAAGAATACACTTGTAATATTATAACTCCTTATCCTACAGGATTTCGATGTCTACCATCTCTTCAAAGGAGAAAATATTAGCAACTAGTTATGATGGTTTACGCCTGATTTTCTAAAGTCAGTGAGACATGGAAAATCACAATTAAAAGTTTTTTTTAAGTATTTAAATGTCATAGAGTAAGGGAAGTTAATGAAAAGGATATAAAAATTCACATCCAAATTGCATGGTTTATTTACTCTATCTTATATATCGAGCAATTCTTATTTAGGTGGGATAGTACTTATAGAATATTACTGCCTGTAATATCTTGTAACAGTTATAATCACAGGTTTCCATACCAGTTGATATATATATATATATATATATATATATATATATATATATATATATATATATATATATATATATATAACTGTACTAATACACACGCACACACGCATATATTATATATATATATATATATGTATATGTACAGGCTGTCCATAAAATATTTCAAATACAAATAAAAAATTTAAGGTGCACACGGACTTTATGGACACTCTGTATATATATATATATATATATATATATATATATATACGTATATACATATGTATATCTATATATGTATGTATATATACATGCATATGTATATATATGTATAAATATATATGCATATATATGTGTACATATGTATATATGCATATATATATACATATATATATCTATGAAGTTATATGTACAGTACACTTATATATATATATATATATATATATATATATATATATATATATATATATATATATATATATATACATATATTTACATATAATTTATACCTGACGATGAATCCAGAAGGATTGGAAAGTAGTCCGTCTTGAGATAAATATGGCGATTACATAAGCCAATTCCTAGCAGAAGTGTAGACCGTTATTCGGAAGTTGGAAAAGATCAAATATAGAATTAATAGACAGAAAACGTTTCTTTTATGTAATGAAGCATGACTCAGAGAAAAAACTGCTGCGTCTATCTATCTATCTATCTATCTATCTATCTATCTGTCTATCTATCTATCTATCTATCTATCTATCTATCTATCTATCTATCTATCTATCTCTCTCTCTCTCTATATATATATATATATATACATCTATATCTATCTATGTATCTATCTCTCTCTCTCTCTCTCTCTCTCTCTCTCTCTCTCTCTATATATATATATATATATATATATATATATATATATACTACTGTACTATATGGCTATATTATTTAGCAGCCGGCGTAGAGAGACACTGCAGATAATTCTAAACATTATACGTCTACTACATTACTTAGCAAATAACCTTATAATAATTCTCGACATGACCCTGCTAATCTCCCTTAGTGGCCTTGAACGATGACGAGGTCTATTTATATATGCATATTTACATAGCTAGTATATTTATCTAGTTTATAAGAGCCGCGTATTGGAGCTCGTGGGATTTACAAACTAATAAGGATGTAAATATTGAAATAACGTCAACTACATTTCCACTTTGTAACGTTATTTGAAGAGAAATCGGGGGTAAAATAATTATAAAAAAGATAATGTAATTATAAAGACAAAACGGAAATAAAGCACACAAAAATGGACAATAAAAAAAAAGGTGAATGGCCTCGGTAAACAACGAAATGAAATTTAATCAAATTGATTGCATTAGTCAATAAACTAACGGGTGCAGCAAAAACAACAAGCGTGTTTATACGCATGCGTAGAAATATTAATGAATTCGAACGTATTTCCCGTGGACATAACGGCCGTCGCCGCCGCCTGCAACTGGCTTGGTTGGTCTGCGACCGAACGATGCGCAGACGAGAGCCAGTCGCTATGAGATATACATTCTGTCCGTGGCGTTTCCTAATGAGACTTTTTAATTACGTTCAAATAACTCTTTGATATCCGCGAGATATTGAACGTAGGAAGATTCATTTTGATGATGAAGTAGCGACTTTAATGAATCAACGGTGGCGTAACGTTGCTTCTTCTGCGGGCGTCTTAGCTGATACATCGAATAGAAGAACCCTAACATCTCCTTACCGCTCTCTCCAAACATACACAGAGTATTGTGTTTTTTTTTTTTAATTTGTCTTGTTAAAACATCTGTGTGCGAATATGCGTGTAAATAAATTCATACGTTCGGCCTCCTCTCCCCACCACCGAAAAAAATAACGGAAAGAATATACAAGTAATAAGGTACGTCTTTGTCATTCTGTAAGCTTTTAGTTTCTACGTGTAAGGTAAGTACCTCTCCATATATATGAAAGGCACTTTGTCTGTGCGTTTGTGAGATAAATAGATAGATAGATAGATAGATAGAGAGAGAGAGGGAGAGAGAGAGAGAGACATACACACAGACAGACAGACAGACAGAAAGAGAAAGAGAGAGAGAGAGAGAGAGAGAGAGAGTTCCCTATGGACTCTGAATCGGCTGGGCCATTTTTTTTTTAAATTTGACACAAATTTATTTTATGTGTTTGGTAGTGTTCTTAAATAGGTTTTGTATCAGAATTCCCCCGATAAGTATCGAAAATCGATAATCGAAAAAATCAGATTAAAGACAAAATAAAGCGAGTTGGACAAAAGTTAACACTCTTATACAGCCTACACCACAAGTGCATTTTAGAAGTTTTATTAGCGCACACTTAGTAGTGCCCGGCGTATAAAATCAACAATAGATCCATTGATAAGACACGTGCGTTCGAAATGAATGTTTCTGTTTAAAGCACAACTGAACCATGATATTTGACTTTTGCATTACAAACTTTAGTTCAAGCCTTTATATAAAAATAATTCTATAAAATCAACCGTAGGTTATCTACAGTGCAATGTATTGTTGACTATGTCACTGTAGGGAGACCGGTGAAGCTTGCTTCTGGTGCACCGTGATGAGTCCCTGACTAGAATAGGCTATTAATTAAAATCGGTAATATCACCGATTTCGATGACAATAAAAGTATTGGAAATGTGGAACATTCGTTGATCCTAATTCAATTCCGGGCAACGTCGGATCTCCTTAGGTTTAGCAAACGGAGTCAAAGGTGGCTTTGTGACTGGGTTCGAATCTCCCTACCGGCAGAAATTGTCACCTCCTGCACTGATAATTGCGTAAGCATACAACATTAGCGTCTGTCGGTATAAAATAATAATCAAGCCACTTTAAGGATACTCACGGTTGGATACTATCTGCGAAATATAAACTAAGACGCAGTCAACTAGCGTTTATGCAACGTTCACGACTTCTGCAGGTTCGAACACTCTGGATTGTCTAATATCTTCGGACGGATTGTGCGCTTATTAGTTGTTAATTCCCTTCATTTATGTGGCCATTGTTTGGTGACCCAGAGGTAAAGACTTAGAAAAGAAAGTTATAGGTGACTTACTATTAGTGTTCGAATCTTTTGACCGGCAGAAATATTCACTTTCTTGCACTGATTATTTCGTAAGCATGAATCACTAGTGTCTGTAGGTATAAAACAATAATTATTATTTAATTATAATTATCAAATACTTTTAAGAATGCTTAAGAATTGGCACTGTTTGGAAAAAAAAAAACCAAGAGGCAGTCAGCTAGCGTTTATGCAATGTTCACGACTTCCACTCGTTCGAACACTCTGGATTGTCTAATGACTGTCCTCGAATTGTGTGTTTATTCGTTGCTAATTCCCTTCATTCTCGTGAGGTAAATGCTTAGCAAATGGAATCAAAGGGAGCTTCGTGCCTGGGCTCTAATCTCTCGACTGGCAGGAATTGTCATCTCCTACACTAATGATTGCGTAAGCATGGAACACTAGTGTTTGTAGGTATAAACGAATAATTATTATTGCATTATTATATATATATATATATATATATATATATATATATATATATATACAGGGTGATCGTAAGAAAAGCGGGAAATTTGTCAAACAACGATTTATCTTTACAAAGAATAATTTTTTAAAAGTTTTTCAAAGACAAATATTATATTATACTCATAGATACTACAAAATGTCATCCGTGCACTTCACTGCAGCGTCAAACAACGATTTATTTTTACAACACTCACACGGCACCAATCAAAAAATAGCAATCACGCATTTTATTCATGATCTAAGCTGACCTTCAAATTTCCCGCTTTTCTAACAACCACCATATATATATATATATATATATATATATATATATATATATATATATATATCATAAAACTCAAATTACCTTGTAACGAGTGATGTAACCCACTTTTCGGTTTACAACATCCGGTTTCGCATGCGCGCATAAACATTAACCCATAACAACGTAAAAAATAAACACAAATCGCTTCTTTTGCAGATTTTGACCTGCACACTGAAATATTAACGTTACTATTTCGAAATTATTATTTAACATGGGAAGAGTGGGGGTGTTTTGCAACTATTCTTTATTGCAACTATACTGTCGCTATTTTCTTACAACTAAACAACTTTAACCCGTTGACAGACATAAGAACAATTGTAGTAAAGCCAAGACTACTACTACTACTACTACTACTATTACTACTACTACTACTACTACTACTACTACTACTCTCTATCCGCCCCTTTTTCTTCCTTCCTTCTTTTTTATTTTTTGTTTACATTTCTAGATATAAAATAGTTGTGTGAGAACGATGAATTTGTTGACACATTTGCTAATCTGCTTCAATATTAGTTTTATTTTATTTATTTAGGTTTTATTTTTTTGCTTCAGGTTTAATTAAATTTCTTTTTTTTTTTGGATTTTAAGTTTCTATAACTTGGTTGAAGGATTCCAATATGGGTTTTACATCCTTATATTTCTCATCGGTAGGTCCATGTGCATTTTTGCTGCTAAATGACTTTCGTCGGCGTTTGATTCGTAGGAAAATCATGTTTAATTTTCGATTTTTGAGCGATAATTCGGAAAAATAGGTAACTATACACGAATAGGGAGGATTATTTCTTTTTTATGTTTGAGTGACCCGTCCGTACTTATTCATTTTAATATACTTTCATAGAAATGTTTCTGTTATGCAAAAAAACAAACAAAAAAAGAAGCTATTCTCTTTACGTCACAAGTGTCACGCTCATACATGAATTCCATAGCTAATATTACATACTGACCCAACGGGTCACGGATAGTCTATTATATATATATATATATATATATATATCTTGCCTTGTACTATTATAACACGATCAGCTGGTCATTTGGCGTGTGACCGACCCATGTGTTACACTAAATGTCTTAGAAACGGCCAAATGATGATGTGATGATGGGCCAGTGGTTAGGGTCTGAGTATCAAGAGGAAAAGCATACCTGAGATGTTGGATGTGAATGTGTAGCTCCTTCCTTCATTCTCTCAACATCTCTTCACTCTGGTGGCATTCTGGCTGGAACCTTCTTCCTTCGTCTTCAGGCCCGCTTCGTTTTTTTTAATGCAGACATTTATGGCAGACACAAAAACACACACCACAGCACAATCGTAATATATGAGAACTATAATTAACTATTTATTTTTTACAAGAAAATATCACATTATTAACATACAATTTACAGATCATACAAGTGATTTTCACTATTACGACTTTAAAACTAACTAACCTTAACTAGACAAAAATATGCGGCTTATCCCATGCTGTCCGGACAAAAAGAGATCGCGAAAAGGAGGGAATTATGGGATTGCATTTTACTTTGTATCCTTCCGCTTACAACCAAATTACCACCTGGCCATGCTGAAGGGGGTGTTAACAACCACCACAAGCGGGGAACTAAGATGATCTTGTTTTGTACTTTATATACCATAAACCTTATTGTGTTAGCAAAGATTGATTCTTTCACCTTCGGATTATTATCCGCTTATATCGAAATCCACGATTAATCACTACCAGAAACCTGCTCAACCACTAATAGCCATAGCTAATGATACATTTCCTGAAAGTACTTCGTTCAAACTCCTCAAATGAACGTTCACAGGGTACATGAGTTGGAACAGATGCATGGAAAGCATTGTCAAGGCTGACGCAAAGAAGATGGGCTCTTTCTATCGTGCTTGGAAGTTACTTACGCCTGAGAGTATCCTGTGCTTCTACAAGGCAACAATTCGTCCATGTATGGAGCACTGTTGCCACATTTGGGCTGGTGCTTCTGCTACTAGTCTCTCCCTCTTAGACAAGGTTCAAAAGAGAGTCGCCAACCTAATAAGTATTGGACTATCAGCTAGTCGTCAACTGCTGTCCCATGGACACAATGTGGCATTCTTCTATCTGTTTTACAAGTGTGTTAATAATAAATGATCCGGTGAACTACAAGCCCTTGTCCCCCTTCGACATTAATACCTCCGTCAAACCGGCAAGCAGCAAAATCTCACCCTACACAGTAAAAAACCTTAAATGTAAGAAAAACCTTATGCTCCAAAGTTTCTTCTCTAGGACTGCTAGACTTCGGAATTCCCTTCCGTGTTCCTACTTCCATGTCTGTACTGTCATGCACAAGTTCAAGTGTAATGTGAACATACATTTTGCTGGTTAACTCCCTACATAGTACCCCTGCAAATTATGTCCCAAATAGTAGCCTCTTACATCAAAGTGGCACTGTGCTATGTTTGGGGTGAAAATGCAAAAAAAAAAAAAAAAAAGAAAAAATATTACGAAGTTACCCTAGGAGGATTTCGAGAACAAACAAACAAAAGAAAAATACCATTTTATATACATCAGTAAGAAGTATTAATGAAAATATCTATATAATATTATCTATTCCTTCAATTAAAAAAAAAAAAATCCAATAATACTGACCCGAACTCTCTCGCTTGTCATATTATCACAGTAAAATAAATAAAACTTTGTTGATTTAGCAAGTTGTTGTTTGATTGCAAAAACCACGGTTATCAGTTGAACAGTATCAGTGCGCACCATAAATTATATAGACGACAATAATACACTTCTGCTCTGAAAGTGCTTTCCTTTGAACAGGTGGGTTTTCGAATTTTCTCCCTGTTTAACATAGTGCGGATGCGCGTATGTAAATGCATGCGAAATGACGTCACTAGTAAAAAAGAAGATTATACAAAAAGAGAAAGAGAACGATCACAGGAGAGATGTGAAGCACGGAACGAGATATCGTTGAAGATCTCTTGAGAGGCGTGGAGAACATTCTAGATCACGTGGATTACATCACGACCATGACAATGAGGAAATAAATGTTGCTACAAAAAATGACTTGGAGTTATTTCTATTCTTTGTCTTGGTCTCCTTTGCAACTAAAACTGTACACAGTATGTGTTCATTCCCGGACAACATCACATCTGTATTCTGCTTTCCTAACTCTACTAATATGCGGCAGATTAAGTGTAATCTCGCTGTTCAACTCCATACTTAAAATGCCCCTTTAGGTATGGTCCCTAATTCAGAATAACCCCTTACGTCTCATTAAAAAATTCGCCTGTTTGAGGCGAATACGAGGAAAACACTGTCTGTACGTTCTGGTTCAGATTCTGATAGTTGCCGTTGCAGCGCTTACATATGACCTGTCAAAAAGTCCTCTTCATCCTTTCCTGTCCTCTACACATTTGACAACCTCGCTCAGCTTCAATCCTGTCCATTCTGTGATGTTGCCTTCCCATTTCTTCTGTCTTCCTCTCTTACCTTCTCCTCTGACTGTTCCATGGAGCACTGTCTTGGCAAGCCTCTCTCCTCGTGGTCGAACCATTTTAGTTTGCGCCTCCTGATTGTGGTGAAAAGATCTTCATAAGGATCAATGGCTTGGATTATTCTGTTTCTGACTTCCTCATTTGTTATGTGCTAATTTTGAGCTGAGTTTGATTGCCTTGTCCTTCCGAATGATGTTCAACATTGTGCGTGATATCATTTAGTTAGATGCGTCTATATGAAGAGTTAGTAGAAATAGAATTGACGCGTGTGTTGTTTTCTAAATGATTCTATACTATATTCTATAAGATATACACGGCAGAATCACGTTGACACACCGGTTCCCGTTAGATAACCGAAATTAAGCAACGTTGAGCCTGGTCAGTACTAAAATGAGTGAATATTTGGGAATTCCAAGTGTTACATGGAAAAGGGCTGTCATCTTTCCATGTAAATAAGAAGAATTTTAGATAAGTGATAATGAGATTAGGATAAACCTAGAATCGAACCCCGTAAGCAAGGTTAAGAAATGGAATGTTAGAAATTAAGTCGATTGTCCGATTCTTTTAGAAATCTGAATATTAAAAAGCCAGTTCAAAGAATGGACAATGCAAATTCAAAATGTATTGTTTAAACAAAAATAGGTTAGGTGAGGATTCTTTCGTTTGCCAAAAGTGTGTTTGGACGAACATATGAAAAGCCACGTGAAATTAGTCACGTTTGAAAACACACTTCTGACGTCATAGACAAAGGACATTTCTCCATATAGGATTCTATGGGTTCGGATTCTAGTCAATCAACCAGAGAGAGAGAGAGAGAGAGAGAGAGAGAGAGAGAGAGAGAGAGAGAGAGAGAGAGAGAGAGAGAGAGAGTCAGTCAGTCAGTTGATCAACCAAGCATTGACATAGTCAATTGAAGAGTAGAGTCAATTAGAGGCGAAGAGTAGAAGATTAACCATGTAGATCCAAATTTGAATTCCTGACGTCATCGACCGGCCGATCAGATGAATAAAGAAGTCATCATCATGTTGTAACTGTTGTCTTGTGTCATCCTTCGTCACGAACGAAATGTAATTGTGTTTATCATCTTATAATGAACATTTTGTAACCCTTCGAAGATTATGTATCTCCCCTCCTCTGTGTTAAGAACTGCATTATACATCTCCAGTCCGTATTAATACGAAACCTTCAAGAATTTTCATAGTCGTCGTCATGATGTAATATATATATATATATATATATATATATATATATATATATATATAATATTTTTATTTTTTTATTTTTAAAACAGTAATCTACGTACATGCATGTTTCGGGGCCCTACCCCTCTTCAGCGTAGCTTGACTGTTATTAGGACTCGAACCCTGGATCTTATGTATTTTCAGTCCATCGTCTTATCCATTATGCTATAATGCCATAGACGATTTACTGTTTAGTTTATATATATATATATATATATATATATATATATATATATATATATATATATATATATATATATATATATATATATATATATATATATATATATATATATATATATATGTCATTATCATTCTAATATCGGTGTTTTAAGAACTGTTAAATATGAAATCTCCAAGAAGCATCACAAGAACTGTATAAATGTCTTCCATCAGAAATGTTCATCATGATCATTATACCCCGTTATATATGCCCCCATCATCTTTAATATGTACCTCTATTTATGGAAGCCAATAATATAACAAAAGTGCTGTATGCGCTCGCCGCTTAACTCAGTATTATTTCCGATCGTCTTGGAATTTTCTTTGTCACTGGACTCGATTAGTGCCGATTCAAGAGAGGTGTGGTTTGAGATTGTTAACTCAGTATTATTTCCGATCGTCCTGGAATTTTCTTTGTCACTGGACTCGATCAGTGCCGATTCAAGAGAGGTGTGGTTTGAGATTGCGCAACCGTTGCCTAACAATTACACGTGCAACCACCTTTACAGGGGATATCCATTGTCTTTCGAGACTGAACGGAGGCGTTTTATTAAAGATGTGCTTAATGTATTTATGATGCTAGTGATATAAAGTCGCTGCACGGCTCCAACACAATCGTTTGTTAAAGGCGCGTCCACATAAGTGTATGCATTCCTTTCGAGCGTTCAGTTGAAGTGTCCTTATTGCAGACCCTCTCACCTGTCTCAACGGTAAACTGCCCGCCAACCATTCCGAGAGAAAACCGATGTTGAACACTTAATTACGATGTATTCGCGATTCCTGTTTTATGTTTGCGGGATTACAAGACGCCGTCGATAAACTGGCGCATGCGGTGGGGTGGTTGCGGATGGATAGTGGTGGTGAGGGTGGGAGGGTCCTGATGAAAAAAAATGATGAGGTGAAGAGGAAGATGGAGGAAGGGGCGAATATGAAGAGCTTCTATGTAGATAGGAGTATATTGTAAAGAATAGAACCCCTTCCCCTTTCTCACAAAAACAAAAAAACAAAACAAAAAACAAAATCAAGACCAAATCAACAAATGAAAACAAAAACAAAAACGAACCTGTCCGATTAATTATTGAACACAACGTAAAATATTTGTTTTGTGTTGATGTGAGTTATGTACGTTCGTCTATGCAGCGGACGAGCACACGCATTATCGCTAATGTAAACAAATATAAACATTATAATTTCCCTTTACTTTCGTGGTAAGTGTGATAGCGTAATGTTAACATCTTCTGACTGTTCGTCAAGCGATTGGGTTTCACACCTCAGGTTCCTCTACGTCAAGCCACGTTATAGGTAATGAACAAACTGCCCATATATATATATATATATATATATATATATATATATATATATATATATTTAGTTATATTTTTTTGGAAAAAGGATTCCAGCAAAGTGCTCTATTATAAGTAACAATTCCGCCACCCCCCAAAAGAGCGTAGTATTTATATTTTTATTTACAGAAAGTTTAAATCAGATAAGTCATCGGTACCGTCGGTTTCAAACTTGATAATAGGGGACCGTTTTAGATACCTATATCAAGCTCTCTTCAGTCGATACTCATCTGTTTAATATCTGGAATAGGAACTATATAGATATATTACTGGATAACGTGCAAATCTCGTTTTCCTGAACCAACCAAAATAATAAAGTAAAAAAAAAAGGTTTACCATATTGGGCGCTAGAGACAATATATATATATATCTATATGCCTATACTCCTATGAATACGTTTTTCTTTTGTATGTATTGATATTCATATTAAAAAACCTTCTTTTCTATTTATTAAAAAGAAAATACAATTTTCTCATATATGGGTTGTGGAAATGCATTCACTCGCAAAAGATCTAGCTAATTTGCATATTCTTTTAAGCATTCATATTAATTAATTTCCTTATTAGTTTTTTCGATTTTCTTATGGGATGATCATCTAGAGTTAACTATTACGTGTAATCATATTCATGCAGATGTTCTACATGATTTATACTTGCATAATATTTGCGTAAAATCTTTACAGTAAACAAAAAATTGTTTCCATATATATTTATGTATACGTATATATTTTCTTTTAATCTATTAGTCTATCTATCTATATGCCTATAAAAGTGAGCGTGTCTGTGTATCTGTCTGTGTGTCTGTGTGTGTGTACATTTCCCTACACAATAACTCTCTCAATTTTAAGTATACAGACTCGAAATTAGATATCCAGGGTACTGAGATTTGTTAAACCGATCACAAAGATTTTCCCAAATTTCAGTATCCTGTATATCAAATTTCGAGTCTGTAAACTTAAAATTGAAAGAGTTATTGCGTAGGGAAATGTACACACACAGACACACAGACACACAGATACACAGACACGTTCACTTTTATAGATATACTAGCATGGGTCCCCGGCGTTGCCGAGTGTTTGGAGGTGTATTCTGAGAAAAAAAAACAGAAAACAAAAACGGTCAATTTTTTTTTAATTTGACCCATATTATGACCCCTTAATCAAGTTATTAAGTTAGATCCATGTCCAAGGAGCCTATATCTAACAGTTCAAGTGTTTAGACCCCAAATTGTCGGACGAGTTTGGTAGAGTTCTCAAAGGTCAAATCGTTGAACTTTGACCCTTAACAGCCAAATTTCTGGCCGAAAACGGATCACAAAGATTTTCCTAAAACTCAATACCCTGTATATCAAATTTTGAGGGAGTTATTGTGTAGGGAAATGTACACACACAGACACACAGACACGCAGACACAGACACGTTCACTTTTATAGATATACTAGCATTTCAGCCCGGCGTTGCCCGGATGTTTGAAGGTGTATGTTGAGCAACGAAAAAAAAATACAAAAACTGTCAATTTTTTTAACTTTGACCTCTATTATGACCTCTTAACATTTATTGTTTTGGGTTCAAATTGAGTTATTAAGTTAGATCCATCTCCAAGGAACCTATATTTAAAATTTCAAGTGGTTAGACCTCAAATTGTCGGAGGAGTTTGATAGAGTTCTCAAATCGTTGAATTTTGACCCCTTAACATCCAAATTTCTGGCCGAAAACCGATCACATCGATTTTCCCAAATCTCAGTACCCTGTATATCAATTTTCAAGTCTGTAGACTGAAACTTGACAGTTATTGTGAAGGAAAATGTACACAGACACACAGACAGACAGACACACAGACACGTTAACTTTTATAGATATATAGATATATAGATGGATAAATTTGTTTAATAAAAATATATACGTATACATAAATATATATGGAAACCATTTTTTGTTTGCTAGAAACTTTTTCGCAAATATTATACAATTATAAATCATGTAGAATATCTGCATGAATATAATTACACGTAATAGTTAACTAAAGATGATTGTCCGATTAAAAAACCGAAGCAACTAATAGGGAATGAATTAAAATGAATGTTTAAAAGAATATGCAAATTAGCTAGATCTTTTGCTAGTGAATGCAATTCCACAACCAATATATTAGAAAATTGTATTTTCTTTTTAAATAAATAGAAACGAGGCTTGCTTTTTTTCTGTTGTTCTGGGCCTTCGGGCCAGGATCGAAGTGTAGTATCTGTTCCGGCAGATACTGCACTTAAGATAATTTGTACCAGTCAATGGAGGGGAAACCCTCTATACTGGGACAATTATTATTTTTGGTAACCAGAGTGACCCCTTTTAGGGGAGCTGGTTTTTACCTCACATTAAAAACGGCCTTGTGCCTAATTTGCTCAGTGGGGGAGCAAATAAACACCATCTGTTCCGGCAGATACTGCAAGCAAAGACCATATGTGGGGGCAACCCCACATATAAGACCTTGGTCAATGTAGGGGCAACCCTTCATACCAATTGTCACTATCCAGCTCCCCTACTCCCCGGGGAGTTGGTCCCCATTTCCCCTTCACTCCTCACATTAAAAATCGGCCTTGTGCCTAATTTGCTCTGTGGGGGAGCAAATAAATACCATCTGTTCCGGCAGATACTGCAATCAAAGACCATATGTGGGGCAACCCCACATATAAGACCTTGGTCAATGTAGGGGAAACCCTTCATACCAATTGTCACTATCCAGCTCCCCTACTCCCCGGGGAGTTGGTCCACATTTCACTTTCACTCCTCGCATTAAAATTCGGCCTTGTGCCTAATTTGCTCGGTGGGAGAGCTAATAAATACCTCGCCTTTTTTTCTGTTGTTCTTCGGACCGGGATACAAAGTGTAGTATCTGTTCTGCAGATTCTGCACTTTGTACCAGTCAATGAAGCGAAGCGGAAACCCTCTATACTGGGACGATTATTAATTTTTGGTAAACCAGAGTGCCCTTTTTTGCCTACTTTTAGGGGAGCTGGTTTTTACCCCACATTAAAAATGGCCTTGTGCCTAATTTGCTTTGGTGGGGAAGCAAATAAATACAGTAAATAAATAGAAAAGACGGTTTTTATATGAATATCAATACAAAAACAAAAGAAAAACAATTCATATATATATATATATATATATATATATATATATATATATATATATAGATATATATATATATAAATGCTAATATATATATATATATATATATATATATATATATATATATATATATATATATATATAACAATCTCCTTCCGTGTTTGACAGACTATGGATATCCACGAATGGGTGCCTGCGCTTGAAATTTTTGTGGCAAGAGTTGCGCAATCTCCAACCACACCTCTCATGAGTCGACATTGTTGAATACCTGCGGCAAGTGAAGTGATGTACAGGACGACTGGAAACAAATGCCGAGATAAGCGGAGAGCACATAGCGCTTAGAATTCCCAAATGGTCACCCATCTGGTACTAACCAGGCTCAACGTCGCTTAACTTCGGTGATCTAATGAGAACCGGTGTGTCAACGTGATTATGCCGTGTGTGTGTGTGTGTGTGTGTGTGTGTGTGTGTGTAATTGTCTGCTGTAATTGGGGACCCACCGCAATGCACCGGAAGGAAGCTTCACATTACTTTCGCAATGACTAACTTCACAATATACTGTAGTATATATTGCACTGTAGAGATGTTACCTTTGATTTTATCAAATTATTGCGTGTCACGTTGGGGCAGTGGTACATTTACCAGCTTTTAATACTACAGTTTTGTTTTCGATTTCGATTCAAGCTGATGGCATCCAAACGCTTTTCTTGTACTTTTGAAATCACGACTCTATGATAATAATATATACGAAATCTGGAGAAATTAAAATATCATATTTAAGCGTATTTTGCGACCGAGGAAACCGGAAGCCCCTACGCTAGAATATATATATATATATATATATATATATATATATATATATATATATATATATATATACACCCCCCAATATTTCCTCCTGTATCAGAAAACACGCAATGTGATATACGTATATCTGTACGTGATGTTGCCAAGCTAATCAAAAACCTTGATTCCAGTAAAGCAACTTGCCCTGACGGTATTCCAATTATAGTACTCAAAAAACTTCAACCAGAACTAGCGCCCATACTTACAAAACTGTTTAAACGTTGTCTTAAGGAGAATAGTTTCCCATCTCCCTGGAAAATTTCATCAGTATGCCCTGTATTTAAGAATTCAGGTGATCGCTCATCCCCCTCTCAGTACAGGCCAATAAGTCTCCTTTGCGTCATGAG
Organism: Euprymna scolopes; assembly: GCF_053919585.1. NCBI lineage: Eukaryota > Metazoa > Mollusca > Cephalopoda > Sepiida > Sepiolidae > Euprymna > Euprymna scolopes. The sequence continues at coordinate 167,294,376 of NC_136482.1, read as the reverse complement.
TAAGTTGTTGGAATCTGTGTTAAATACAGAAGTAATAAACCATCTCAACAAAAATAACCTTCTTAGTGACACTCAATATGGTTTCCGTTCTGCTAGATCTACAGCAGATGTGCTTACAGCTATATCTCATAGGATTAGCAAATCTCTCGACGGAGTCAACCTTTCTAGGGCAATTGCTCTTGACATATCTAAGGCCTTTGATAGGGTATGGCATAAAGGTTTACTTCATAAGATCTCTAGCTATGGTATAGCTGGAAATGTCTTCTCAATTATTAAATCATTTCTTTCTAATAGGTTCTTAAGAGTAGTAGTTGAGGGGCAAAAATCAGAAGCTCACAGTATTAATGCCGGTGTCCCTCAGGGGTCCATCCTGGGACCAACTCTTTTCCTGATCTACATTAATGATCTTCCAAATCACATCCTTACATCATTTGTTGACATTTATGCTGACGACACTACCATTTATGGTAGCACATCTAAGACAGTAAACGACCAAGTTCTCTCCAATTCTCTCTCCTCTGATCTTGAGCACGTAGTACAATGGGGAAAGGAGTGGCTGGTTACTTTTAACGCATCTAAAACCAAGCTTCTCTCTTTACATCATCAACATTCTGATCCACATCTTGCATCAATTGAAATGAATGGCTCTCGTCTTCAGGAGGCCTCAAGTTTTGGCAAGCTTCTGGGCTAGACCTTATCTCCTGATCTTAAATGGAACACGTACATCAAATCTGTTGCCAAGGCCGCTGGAAAAATGGTGGGATCTTTCTATCGATCCGGTAAATATTTCGCTGCTGATGCTATTCTCTATCTATATAAGAGTCAGTACGTCCAAGGATGGAATATTGTTGCCACATCTGGGCAGGGGCTGCTAGAAAGGACTTGTCCTGCCTTGATAGAGTTCAAAATAGACTTCGTAGCCTCGTAGGAGATGTCCTTTTCTCTTCCTTGCAACCTCTATCTCACAGAAGAGATGTTGCGAGTTTGTCTCTGATGTATCGTTATTTTCATGGAAGGTGTTCAACTGAGCATCAATCTATGGTCCCCCCCCTCGCCAAACTTTCACAAGAAACACTCGTCTAGCTGTACACACTATCAATAATTCCCCCACTCTTTATCTGTGCCTAAACCTAAACGTAGATTCCATGAACAATGCTTCTTTCTTAGAACTGCACGCCTGTGGAATTGTCTTCCGTTTTCCTGCTTTCCGGCTGACTACAATATGGTTGTGTTCAAGTCTAACGTAAATAAGTTCTTGATGAGCCGTTCTATATGTTATCAAATTTACCAAATTTTCATTACTAATGATTACTATATTGTCCAATGTCTACTGTACACTCTTTAACCCTTATCCTTGAGTGGCCTCTTGGCCTTGATAACTGATAATGTCTATGTAAAAAAAAACCCATATATATATATATATATATATATATATATATATATATATATATGTCTGTATAAAGCTGTATATTTTTCTGTCTGTTTGTCTTCTGTTTTTCAAACTCTATCTTCTCCGAAACTAAAAATCGCAAAGAGACGCTAAGGGCCTGGAATGATTGAATTTTTTTACGAAACATCTTTTCATGGGTCTTCAGCCGATTAAAATTGTTTTTGATTTATCAAAAATGAAAAAAAATCGTTACACATTTTGACCATTCATCTTGGTTAATTTTTAATTTTTAATCATTTCAGTTGGAATTTTTTATGGACCATTCTTTTATGGGAGTTTAGCTGGTTAAGGAATCAAAACGGGGTCAAAATTGAACAAAATCTTTATAGATTTTGAACATTTATTTCAATTTATTTTAAATAGCGTTGGTACAGTAGTAGCGTCACCAGCTTAGGATGCTACGGCTTTGCTTTCGGTTTCGATCTTAGCTGATGGCACCCATGTACTTTTTTTTTTTTAAACTTTTTGAAATCACGACTCTGTAATAATATATA
>NC_136482.1:167284932-167287432 GCF_053919585.1 Euprymna scolopes | reverse complement strand
AAAAAAAAAAAAAAAAAATCGAACGCATGCATGTATTAAATAGGATAATCAACTAAAGATTTAAGTTTTTATTTTTGACAGTTTTTCTTTCGAATAAAATATATAATACTAGCAGATGGACCCGGCGTTTCACTGTATTAAACGTAACAAAAAACCTTGCAACATGTGCATGCAAGTATTATGTTTTATCTAAATGTTTTTTTTTAAACATAAATAAAAGTAAAAATAAATTAAATAAATCAATTCTAAATAATATTTCTAAATAGAACAATTAAAATGATTCTATAACAACATATAATAAATAATATCAAGCTTATTATTAAAATAAATTTTCTTTAATGTAATATGCAAATGAAGTTACTCATGTATATGTAGATTTCTTTTGAATATATATATATATATATATATATATATATATATATATATATATATATAGCAATTAAGCTACACAGAATATTTCGCGTTTCATCCACACTAGGATTCGTCAGGTTTATACATCTGGCCGGCTTTGGGTAGGATTGAAACTGCTATACATATACATATACATATGCTGACGACCTACGTGGCGAGACGACAACAACTATGGATAGCAGTAATTCCTGAGAATGCAGTTAGGAGATTCGGAGTTCCTATTCCGTCGGTGTTACCAAAGAATAATTGGCCGAAACGTCGTGGAGCAACAACTAAGAAAGATGAGGATAATTATCCGCAATATAAACAAATATATTATATAATAAATAATAATCCTCTCAATAACGAATTCCAAATAAATATATATATATATATATATATATATAATAAATTGTATATGAAAGTGTATATAAGTCCCATTTCAGTATGAAAATTAATCTGTGAAACGTGTTAATTAAATTGTGAACAAACAAACAAACAAACAGACGGAAGTACGACCTTATTAAAATATACAAGACAAGATTCAAGCAGACCAGGACGATCCACAGAGTTTTATGATTATCAAGATATAAAGCTATTTGATTAAATAATATTTTTTCACAGAAAAGCTAAGTATTTTTTTATCTTGAAAAGTTGTTCTTTTTACTTAATAAACTAAAGATTGTGTCCAGTAAACAAAAATCAATTACTAAGTTTAAAAAAAAAAACAACAACACAAAACACAGACCCTAAGCTTAGTTTTCATTTTCACTAAAACATCGCTTATTAAGATTTATGGGTAGTGTTTTTCTCAGCAACCTTTGTCATTTGTTTTTTTTTGTTTGTTTGTTTTATAGTTTTTTTGTTTTTTTTACAATTTATCGACTGTTAACTATTCTGCACTTTTACCCAATGAATAAAGTTAGAGACGAAAGAACCTTAACCCAGCTTACAAAATATTAGAAAAGTCGATCTCTGTTGCTTTTAAACGTAGAGCAAACATTTATTTCTAAATATCGGTTTTAAAAAGACTATTATTTAGATTAAAAAAAATGGATTATAAACAATCTGATACTGTAAATCCCCAAGGTTACAACTTCTTACATGTTTATGGATTCATTATAATATTGTGTTAAGCATCATTATATCGTATGAATCCAACGATTCAATTATTGGCATTGGTTTCCCCGATAATTCTCCGAATCATTTCTAGAAACACGTCAAGTATTTAGGAGCGGGATTACGATAAGGTTGACAACATCTTAAGTTAAAGTGAAAATGATTTCTATGACTGGTTTCCATAGCAACCGCGTCGCTTCAGCGATTGCTGTTGCTACCAATTCACCGCTCTCACGTAAAAAAACAGTAACAAGGTAAACAGATAGAATGAAAGAAAGGGAGATAGTTCGGCGGTTTTATTGAAAGCAGACGAGTGGCGTATATTATTACATACGTGTATGTTATGTTTATGGGGAGAAAAAATAAGACTGAAATTAAACACAGAACAAGTGAATTTACTGGAAGCCTGGAAAAATCATAGATTACAATAGAAAAATGCGAGCATGAAAAGTAATATGGTTAAGCTTAAACATGGAAAAGTAAAGGGCAAGTTATTAAAACTGCAAAAAAAAGGACACGATATTCTAGTAAAAAATATAATAAATTTATAACTTTAAATATTGTAGCATTAATAAATTTTCAATTCAATTTATAACATTATATACTCAATTCTTAATGCTGCAATATTTTAAGTTTATAAATTTATGATATTTTTACTTGAAGATTTTTTTTCTGGAAGATATTTTTTTTACTAGAATATTTTCTTTACTAGAAATTTTTTACTAGAAAATTTTATATCCACCTTGTTACAAGGTGCAGTGCACTAAGTATTATAGTATCCGTTCAATGTACAATTAGGGATTAATAGAGATTAGTTGCCAAAATACGGCACTTACTCTAGAAGGTTGGCATAAAGTACTCATTTTAAATCCTATTTTGCTTTTTTAAACGGGATTAAAAGTCCATTAATATTTAACTCCAATGAAAAACATTTAGTCCTATGATACCATGAAAAAATTATAAATTTTAAAAAATCATTCACGATTATAAA
>NC_136482.1:167247432-167279932 GCF_053919585.1 Euprymna scolopes | reverse complement strand
TCAGCAGGTCGCCTCATTGAACGGTTTTGATATTTCAGGAAGTGGGTTGTCTTGCAGACGTTCGGTGCTTAGACTCACGCATTCCGATGACGGTAGTTTATAGGATCGCGACCAACAGCGTCGTTTGCCTCCTCCATAGCGGCCACCATCAGCGTATTTGGCTCGTTTTATGAAGGCTTCTGAATATATGGTTTGGAAATCCTATTTTGAAACGACAAAACAATCCAGAAAATAATCAGGAAATTGTCCAATACGGAATAAATTTTTCTTACTAATTAATTAATTAATTAATTAATTTTGAAATAAAACATTTTCTGTTCTTAGAATTATAACTCCTCATATTCCGGTTCTTATTTTCACCACTCTGTTTCCACAAGCTTCCGGAACTGACCTTTACCAACTTCTGACCTTAAATGGAAGACCTACATAAAAAAATGGGATCGTTTTACTGCTCCAGGAAGTATCTCACTTCACACGAAATCCCCTACTTGTATATGAGTCAAATACGGCTAAAGACGAAGTATTCTTGCCACATCTAGGGTGGAGCACCTAAGAGTACACTTTCCAGCCTAGACAGGGTACCAAACCGTCTTCGACACCTTCTGGCGATGATATTAAACCCCCACCCACTTCCGCTTTTCTCACAGAAGAGACGTTGCGAGTCTGTCATTGGTTGCACGCATTCCCTGCTGTCATTGCTCTACCGTGTTTATGGTATGTGCTCGGCTGAGCTCCAATCTATAATCCCTCCCTGTAAAACGTTCGCAAAAATATTTGCTATCTACAACAATCACCAACAAATTCCCTCACTTTCTTTCTGTGCTTAAAACTAAACGGAAATTCCATAATTTAACGTCCCCCATATATATATATATATATATATATATATATATATATATATATATATATATATATATATATATATATATATATATATATATATATGTATTATTTGTTTTTGTTTCTGCGTTACGTCTTGAATGAATTCAATTATTTACGAAAGTGCATTTTTGTCTAAATGCGAGTTGGGAATAATTTTTCACTTTAACTAATTTAGTACCCCCACATGGGGAGCGGCATATATATTATTTTTAAAATATAATTATCCACTGACACGTGTTTCATTGTCTACGACTCATCAGAGTGGTGAATCTCGCTAGATTCAGCCACTCTGATGAGTCGTAGACGACGAAACACGTTTCAGTGAATAATTATATTTTAAAAATAATATATATATATATACAATGAGATGTGTATACCTACTTATACACACAGACACACACACACACGCACACACACACACACACACACACACACATATATATATATATATATATATATATATATATATATACAGAGCATCAAACTATTTAATGAAAATAGTCTAGTCAAAAGGAGGCTGACCCTCAAACAAATTGCTAACAAAAGTTTTTTTTAACTTGCTTATTGAGCATGAATAACCTCTCTTTCAGCTAAAAGAAAGTTTATCACAATAAACCATTGACGATAGGGGTGAACGGCCGCTATCTTTAAAATACAACTCAACAATATTAAAATTTCTTAACATTTCTTGAAAGTAACTCCCATTATTTCTGACAATTACTGACAAAAAAAACAACATTTTTCCTGACAAAAAAAACAAAACAAACTTTATTGAATTAGAAATAAAAATTATTTTTTGCATGAAAACCCACACAGGGCCCACCCAAGTCGGCCTAACATTTTCTGAGTGTTTTAAATTATATAATGATAGGTAGCTATATGCTTAATAATAAACTAACACCAGAAAGTGACTGTTATTGTTTTCATGCTTTTTTTTATTTCTCATACAAATATTAATATAAAATCTAAAAAAAAAAAAAAAGACAGATTGTGTAGCTTTTTTCAAGACAACAGTTCTCACATTAATTCCTGACCTTTCATAAAAAATAGGTACAAAAGAAGTACAATTTACAATAGAAGAATGGTCAGTTGGTCGAATTCTGGGGCAAGGCTTTTGCATAATTACCACAGAACAAGTTCATGAACGGACCAAAGAACATTTCTTGTCAAGAACTTGTTAAAGGTACCTTCGTCATCATCAAGATCTAGCTGTGGTGAGTTAGTGCAGTGGAGGCCTTTGCAATTACCACACGAGTCTGAAAAGTGAATGCAATGTTTTCTGCAACTCCATTTTGCTGTAGTCAACCGTGAAGCCAACAAATTTACAGGAGCAGGTGGCAGATCAATCTGAAAATTTATATCCACACTCGTCAGGTTTTAGCTGGTTTCTACCTTTCCATGCCTGAATTGGAAAGTACACTCGAAGGCTGTGGAATTTCGTAGCTGCTCTTGTTGGTGACAATGATTTAGTCTCAAAATACTTTGAGCTTTCTGCAACCATGTCCTTGAAACGCAGCAGTCGGAGATAATTGATGTTTCCCCATCATTACCATTGTACATGCACACTAAAGCCTTCTCCCCACATTCAATAACATCTTCTGCATTTATGTCCTTGCCAAACACGTCTACCAGTTTGAGGAAGTTTCTATTGTTCATCAACTTTCGAAGAGATGCTGCCTTCCCAATTCCATGAACACTGGATGTAGAATCATAAGCCAGTAGTGCATGGATGAAAAGAATATTAGAACAGACCGCATATCCCAAATATTTCCTCATCATCTTTGATGTTCTTGACTTTCACACTTTTTGCACTAGCCTCTGGTTGTTGCGGGAAGACGATGTTGTAACCATCATCTCTATTGGTATTTGCATTTTCGTTGGTGAGAGGGTACAAGTGCCATAGTTTCATCGGAGCACATCCCAGAAGTACTTGCAAAACAAGCGCGAGGTGTATGACAAGGGCTGAAACTTGGCACACATTGCGGAACCTGTTAGATTACAGACTGTTTTTTTTTTAACCTATCCAAGAGGAGAGCAACATACTATTGTTTGGTGTACCAGTCCAGATGTGGTAGCAATGCTCAACACACAAACGAATCTTATTTTGTCTTGAGGCGGCATTCACCCTGGATCCTTCCAATGAATTCACCGCATCTCACACAAGAGCTGAAAAGATCGGCAATCCAGCGCCAACCCTGACACATCAACAGTCAGTAACGGTTCTAACGGGGAACACCGTAGATTGTCGGATTCAGAATCAATTCAGCACGAGCAAATGATGGTTTTATAAAGATATATGCATATGGGTACTTTTATAGATAGTGCACGCATGAAACTTTAGTCCAATTCGTACATTCATATCTGATTTACCTCTGCACTCCATGTTTAAAAAGGAAATGTCCTCTATAGTATCAGATCTGACCGAATGGTTAATTGTAGGCATAGACCAATTCATACCATCTAAAAAATTTCAACAAAAACCTAACAGCCAGCCATGGTTCTCCCCAGAATGTGCTGCTGCTATCGCGCACAGAAATCACTTTTTCCATAGCTACCAACGTAATAGATGCACTGACACTAAAGCTGCTTTCAGGACTGCCAGCAACCACTGTAAAAGAGTAATAAAAAATGCAAGAGAGCTATATGCCCAGTCTGTTAAATCCAAGGTAGCTGATCAGCGGCTTGGTTCCCACCAGTTTTGGCAATAACAAATAGGATCCTGAACAGAAGTGTGCGTTCTATCCCAACCATTATTAATGGACCAGAGGTTATCTCGTCAGCGTCAGACAAGGCCAAACTATTTGCAAAGAACTTTGCAGCTAATTCTACCCTATGCGACGAAGGCCATCAACTCCCCATATTTCCTCCTATAACACAGAACAAGCTAGGTAACATACAAATATCCGTGCATGAGATCGCCAAGCTAATAAAAACCTAGATTCCAGTAAAGCAACTGGCCCTGATGGCATCCCAATTATAGTGTTAAAAAAGCTTCAACCAGAACTTGCTCCCATACTTACGAAACTATTTAAGCGTTGCCTTAAGGAGAAGTGCTTTCCGACCCCCTGGAATCCATATTAAATAGAGAAATAGTCAACCACCTCAGCAGGAATAACCTTCTTATTGACACACAATATGGTTTCCGCTCTGCAAGATCTACCGCAGATGTGCTGACGGTTATATCCCACAGGATTAGTGAATCTCTTGACAAAGGCTTCCTTTCTAGGGCAATTGCTCTTGACATATCAAAGGCCTTTGACAAAGTATGGCATAAGGGTCTACTTCACAAGATTTCCAGCTACGGTATAACTGGAAATGTTTTCTCAATCATTAAATCATTTCTTTCCGATAGGCTCATAAGAGTAGTGGTAGATGGACAACAATCGGAGGCCTGCAATATAAATGCTGGAGTCCCTCAGGGGTCAATACTGGGCCCAACTCTCTTCCTGATCTACATCAATGACCTCCCTAAACACATACTTAAATAATTCGTAGACATCTATGCTGATGACACGACCATCTACGGCAACACATCAAAGGCTGTAAATGACGAAGTTCTCTCGGATTCTCTCTCCTCTGATCTCGAGCGCGTGGTTCAGTGGGGGAAGATGTGGCTAGTTACCTTTAATGCATCCAAAACCAAGCTCCTGTCCTTGCATCATCAGCGCTCTGATCCCCAGCTTGCATCAATTGTGATGGATGGCTCTCGTCTGGGTGAGGTCCCGTGTTTTGACAAGCTTCTGGGTTTGACCTTTACTCCTGATCGTACATCAAGTCTGTTGCCAAGGTCGCTGGAAAGATGGTGGGATCCTTCTACCGCTCCAGAAGATATCTCACTACTGATGCAATTCTCTATCTATATAAAAGCCAAGTACGGCCATGATGGAATACTGTTGCCATATCTGGGCAGGAGCTGCCAAAAACAGCCTATCATGCCTTGACAGAGTACACAATAGACTTCGTGGTTTAGTGGGGGATGCCCTTTCCTCTACCCTGCAACCCCTCTCCCACAGAAGAGACGTTGCGAGCCTATCCTTGTTTTATCGTTATTTTCATGGCAGGTGCTCGTCTGAACTCCAATCCCTGGTCCCCCCTCGCCAATCTTTCACGAAAAACACCCGTCTAGCTGAATCCACTGTGAAAAATTTTCCCCACTCTATATCTGTGCCTAAATCAAAACGCGGATTTCATGAGCAAAGCTTCTTTCTTAGAACTGCACGCCTGTGGAACTCTGTTCCGTCTGCCTGCTTCCCTCCGGACTACAACTTGGATGTCTTCAAGTCTAATGTTAACAAATTCCTAATGAACCGCCCCCCTAATTAAACACTTCATCAAATCTCCTCACTAACGTAATGTACTTGCAATAACCCTTATCCCTGAGTGGCTTCCGGGCCTTGATAAGTGGTGATCACTGTGTAAAAAAAAAAAAAAATAATAATGATCTCATCCGGCTGCAATACACTTGTTGTACCGTTCAAACAACTTCTGGAAGATTCCACAGAAGTCCTCTTGTTTAGGCGTATCAGTGACCCTCGTATCAGCCTCTTTCATCTTCTCGATTGTCTCATAGCGACAGTCTCTATGGTTTTCTATTAGCTTACGAAATAACCAAAAGTCACAGGGAGCAGGATCTGAATCATACGGAGGGCGAGGAACTGTCTTGATGCCCATAACAACATCTTTATTTCTGGACTTTTCTGAGCACCCTCGGACAAACTTCGCTAAAAACGTCTGCATCTTAAGTTCCTCGCGAATAACTGTGTGTGCTGTTTCTAGACCTGCATCAAACTTTGCATTATTGTTTTAATAGGCACTCAGTGTTTGGCTAATCAACTCTAGTGTTCTGACTTCCTTACTCCTTTCACACCTCCCATTATCCTACACAGACACCCTGGCGTCTTTGAATCTTTTATGCCACTCAAAAACTGCTACTCGATTCAGGCAAGAGTGTCAAAAAGCTGTTTGAAGTATTCCATACGTTTCTGTAGAATTTTATTGCACGTCTCTCTTCACCTCCAGATTGCATTTTTGAAATTCACCAGCTGTGACAATCAGGCTTTAGTAGAGTGTATTCCAATTCCTGCTGTAGCTATTCATTTGAACCTGAAATCATAAAACTTGTCAGTCATCTCATAAAATGTATAGCAATAACATACTAAATTTTCAGCAGTCTACGACAATTCTAAATGCCTGTACAAAAAGCCTAGAAACTTATTGAAGTCACTTATAAGGATACTGGCAGGTTTTAGAGGTTTTTCTAACCCATAGCAGAAGACTTGGCAGTATCTTCTATACACTTATTCCAATTCATGTTGCTTGACAATGCACGTTTTAAGGGTTTGAACGTAGGGCTATCGGGAACAGTGCTACCGGCAATAATCCATGTCAAATTAATAATATACAATAACTAATTTAAAAAGGAGACTACGCGTCGGCATTAAATAACGCATAACGTTTTGATATGTTGCCAAAAAGGCTATTTTAAATATGATCATATTCATAATAAAATTGTCCCATTGAAAAATAGTATCTGATATTAAAGAGTGACCCCTCCCCCCCGGAATACTTAATCGTGTCATCTTTAAAATTCTGCACCAAACTCTTAATTAGATCTTGATACTAGAATTTACAGTAAGAAGGACCGCGGGCAACATTTGTAAAGTAAAACAGCACAACCGAAATAAGTATTTTTATAAGAGTCTTAAATAAGTCGAGGAAGATATATTCAAGAGAAATATTAATACTGTCAGCCATACTCGGTCATGCGGTCATTATGCGATAATTCGGTTAATTTAGATTCATGAGTAATTTATAAAAGAAATTTTAATACTCGAAATAGTGTGAGGATAGTTCTTGCGTGTGTCGCCCACGAGTGCCTAAATGAAACCATGTGCAGCGAACAAAGAGACTTAACGACGATTGCTGATGGCAAACTTCTATCTCGTGAGACAATAGTGTTCTACATCTAGTTAGGTGCACTGCGGCGTCTGTTATAGCTATACAGTTGAAGCTGGAGTTGCTTCTCGGGATGTAGGCCTGAGCAGGTGATAAGAACACCTAGGTGTTCCCAGTTATCAGGAGAAGCAAGGGAATACTGTCGAAGCCAGCAGTTGCTTAAAGAGTGTCGCAGTGCTTTACCATCTGTGTATCGAGACATCAAACCAGATTTTATCAGAGTTTACTTCCTTTATATTTGGCTTTCCCATGGCATTCACAAGGCCGTGGAGTTATTTGGCCATAGCTGATGAAGAATTTGAAATATTTCCAATTTTTTTACGAGAATAACGGAGATCCTCATCGTAATTATGGTTGTATCAAAATAAAACCGAAATCCTTAAGCGATTCTTAAAAAAAGAAAACAAAAAAAGAAAGAAAAACAAACTCGGGACTCAATATAAAAAGATTGATTAGATGGAATAAAGAAAAAAATGTTTTGAGACATTAAAAAAAAAAAGAAAAACTATAAGGGAAAATACAAGTGAAAGAGAACAAGAAATATAACTTGAACTAAGAAGGAGAAAAGCAGGCGTAATGTGTTAGGATAATATTGTCGCCCTAGAAAAGACGACATGATTCCATTTCCGTTCGATGAAAATCGGATATCTATATTTTGTTGCAGACCATCTCCTTGTTAGCCAGTTGTATACAAATCCCAAGAGCAATAGAAGTCTTCTATCTATCATGTCTGAAAGTGACACAATGTTCAACGACCAAGATCGGAGGTGCGTCGCTGTACAACTCATGCTCTCTAGCGATCCACATTATGAAAACGTGGCTCATTGCCAGCACCCCTAAAATGCATCGCCGGATTACCACGAATGACAGATGTGACTGGAGTGATGACAACAAAGTTTTCGGCCACGGTTGTGATCTTTGGTGTGGTTTCAAGTGAGAGCCACATCATGCCACGTCACATCTTCGAAGTCGGCTTGAAAGTCAACACTAAAGTGTACCTGGATGTGCCGAAGGGTGTGGTGATCCCCTGGTGCAATGAGATGGCTTCTGGCAGACACTGAGTGTGACAGTAAGACACTGCGCCGACCCACAAGGCGAAAGAGATCCAAGCTTAGCTTCAGAAAGAGTGTTACGACTTTGTATCCTTCTCTTTGAAACTCTCCTTCTCCGAGTTGAACTCGCTAGACTACTTTGTTTGGTCATACGTCCCACGACACCAAAACCAGCCTGATCGCCTCTATCTGCTGAGAATACGGGATTGAAAATTACGCCTTTATTATGGTCATACCTATTAATTTACTATTATTTCTTTATAAAACTATTTAACTTTTGAAATTTTCTATTAACATTATTAACTTAGTGAGACTACTAGAAACCCACGTGTTTACCATTAATTATGACTAAAACTAGCTTGTTTTGAATTTACCCATATTATATTTCTTTAAGTCTATCTGCGTATTTAACTTTTTCTCGGAAACTACTGGTCCGATCAGGTTGAAATTTTGTATGAACCTTTGTTATGATAAAGTACAGCGAGTTAAGCACTATGATATCCGTTCTATGTACAGTTAAGAATTAATAGGATCTACAGAAATTAGTCCCCAAAATACCACATTTATTCTAGAAGTTTTCTCGGAAACTACTGGTCTGATCTGGCTGAAATTTTGTATGAACCTTTATTATAATGAGGCGCAGCGAAATAAGTATTATGGTACCCGTTCAATCCACAATTAGAAGTTAATAAGGATTAATAGGGATTCTTCGCCACAATACCACATATACTATAAAAAAATTTCACGCAAACTATTCTGCAGATCTAGCTGAAATTTATTATTGACCTTTGTTATAATAAGATGCAGCGAACTAAGTATTATGGTATCTGTTCGTTGCACAGTTAGGAATTAATAGATATTATTAGGGATGAGTACGTAATGCAAAAATGAGCACAGCTGTAGCCAAATTCAATTGTCAATTTCGCATAAACATATTATTCTCAGCCAGGGCTATAACTTTTGCCCGTGCTTAATAGGCAACATGTCTAGTCTTTTATAATAGGTGGCTATGCTAAGACGATACATAACCAAAATGGCTTGACATAGATTAAATCAATCTGTGGTCGTTTGGTATGTAAATTAGAAAATTATCTCTGACTTAAATTAAGGTTTAAAGTGGATGGATCATGTGCTCCTAAACCAAACGCAAGCATGCATTTTCTAATGTGCCTCTGTCGTAAGAAAGGGCTAGAATGTTTAAGAGTGTATTATGTGCAGTCAATCGTAGTAAAACCCGCCTTGTGAAAAAAAAATGATAGTTTTCGTTTGCTGGGCTGTTTGAAATCAGTGATACCTTTCCCAAAAAAAAAAAAAAGATGGCGTTAATTCGAGTGAAATCTTTTCGCTTTGAAACATGTCAGTTTGGTTTCAGTGTAAGACAAACGGGCTTTTTATTTCGCAAACGAAGTGAATGTTTTGCCGCTCAAATGGTTGCCGGGTTTTGTTGAAGATTAACTTGTGCTTTAGAGTCATAGACAGCCGAGGATCAGAATCAGCAACATCTTGAGGTTTTAACTTTAACTTTTCGTTTCCTCATGACAGAAAAAGAAAGTTTTTTTTTTTAAATGAGTTTTCGCATCATTCGCCGGTGCCTAACGACTTCTTCTTTTTTTCTATTTTAATCGTTTTTTTTTTTCGTCTTGGATTAACTTGCGGAAACACACAAAAGAAGAATTGATATTCTTCAGTTGCATCTATTCAATCTAAGCTTTCAGCAATGAATATACTATTGTTGTATAAATCAAGGGGCCCCCTTCTTGGGGCTAACACTTTATATAAGATACATAGATATTCAAATATTGAATTAAACATCTCCTTTACATCTCAAACGCTGAATTAGTAAAGAAGTTGAGAATATAATTTTCCTCTCCTCAACTGACCATTTAAATATGTTATAGTATATCTTTTTTGTGGTCTTTTTGTTTTACTGGATTCCAGGACAAGAATTCATCTAGTCTGGTGGAGTATCCAGCGTCATGATATTATTTGCGATAACATCTTGAGAACTGGTGCACTTGAAGAAAGTAGTCCTCGTAAAAGCCGGTTTGGGTTAGCCATACTAAAGAAATCTTATTTGAGCCAAGAATACTATGTGATTTGGAATATTTAATCAGAGTATATAAACATCGTCTATTTAACAGATACATCTTTAACATCGTGATATACATATAGTGTGTGTCGTCTAGTGGTGAAAATGTTCTCTTGTATCATGTATCATGCGTCCGTGTTTCACATATAATAAAACAGTTCATTAGTATTCAGTCTGTGTAGCGCACAGGAAATGAACATACTTTCTCCGTTGAGCTTTCGCCTCTTCTCAATATTCATTCATATCCCCCCGAAGGAACCCCAAACCAACAACAAGATGTATATTTGATATAACTCTATTCTTTACTTCCTATCGAAGCTGCAAGATGTTGTCACTTTCTACATTATGCTAAAGTCGCGCTGCTCCTAGCTTCCCAAACGCGGAGACGATATCTTTCGTCTTAACTTGTCCGACTTTTTCAGTCCGACAAAAACTCTAACCTAATCTACACATATCTCACAATCTATCTCATTAAGTCATTAACTCACGTAGCATTAAGATCACATGATGTCATCACTAAAATCAACTCCACTGTTTATGTTCTAACATTCTTGTTTGTTTCAACATTCCTACGTTAACATTCCTGATTCATTCCTACCATAATATTTTTCTCTTAAAATATATTTTTCGTATTGATACATATTTTCTAGACATCAGAAACGATAATAATAATAATAATAATAATAATAATAATAATAATAATAATACAGATGACTTGGCATCATGCGGCAGTGCTCTATATATAACACTATCTGAAAATTTGTGATGATTTCATAATCAAATAAAGTCTTTAAAAATAAACGGGGGTCTTTTTTCGCCTCTCGCCGTCGTTTTACAAAATTTATTTATTTCTAAAAATATTTATAATATAAAAAATATGCACACAAATTAGCCACAAGGACATTCAAAAGTGTAGGGAGGGGGTCTATGGTTATTTTGTCACTGTACCTCATATTTGTCTATCATTTTCCTTGCTAGAATTCTCAACTGCCCTCCATGGGTAACCGTTGATCGGCTCATCTCTTCAGATAGAGAAACAAAACTTCTTTTCATGCAAAAAGAAATGCAATAGCGTCCCTGATATTTCTAAGGTTTTATTTCCGGAAGGAACACACAGGAGAAAGAGAGGGAGAGAGAAAGAGAAAGAGGGAGGAGATTAACTTTTTTAAAAACTATTTTTAACATTCTCTTAGCTAATTTATGATTTAACTCATCTTCTTACTTAAATATTTAGGTGACATGCTGACAGATGCTAGGCCGGTTATTTCGCTCTTGGCGATATTCAAAGTTTCCTTACAGTCTATCTCGTACTCGCTTCCATAGATAACTGATTTAAAAAACTAATGTTTGCGCTCAGCTCGAAAAAAGCATGACGTCATGACTTTATTTTCTCATCATGTTCTGTTGTGTCTACGCCGTTTGAACTGATACTTATTGCTTCAACTTTACGTCATTTATCTTTGATTCACCACTGAGAATTATTCTGTTTTGCAGATGCGGGTTATCATAAAGTGTACTCGGCGTGGCTATATTAAAGCTTATACAAACTGACTTTGTACAAAATCACTCATTTAGTTACAACCACTATCAACAATTTCTGCCACTCCCTATCTGTGCTTAAATTTAAAGTTCCAAGAACAAGGCTTTTTTCCCTAGAACTGCTTGTCTGTGGAACTTTGTTCCGCTGCCCTGCTTTCCAGATAACTACAAAATGATCGTCTTCAAATTAAACGTAAACAAATTCTTATTGGGCCGTCCCCCTTTGATAATCAATTTTTTTTTCAACCTTCCATAAACCGTACACTCATTGATCCCTATCCTTGAATGGCCCTCGGACCTTGATAAGTGAGGACTACTTTGTAAAAAATGGATTCCTAAAATATAAAAGCTTAAGCCAAACCAAACAATGGCGATCTTGACAAGATTGGGTGCAACTATATATCAACACTTTACTTTAACAAATTGAGGAAAATGAGATTTGAAACTTACCGGAGTGTCAAATATCACCCAATTAAGCCTGAAATTTTCGATAATGGCTGAAATCCAAATTATGTAATAGAATTTTAATCAAAATTAAAATAAGAATTATTAATACAAATTTAGTAACATTATGGCTTGCATTTAATCTTTGTAAGGACGCACAAAATAGTGCAAAACTGCCCGGGTAATGAATTTTACTATATTGAAACAGGAATTTTTCTATTACACACACACACACACACACACACGCACACACACACACACACACACACACACACACACACACACACACACACATATATATATATATACACATATATATATTAGTGATTGGACGATTCCAATATTTTTCCCGATTCCGATACAATTACTGATTCCGATTCTGATTCTTTATAAATCCCTAATTATTTAACTATAAGATTGTTATTTTCCCCGATTTTCGTAAAAACACTTGCTAAATATGTAGATATTTTCCGAAACGTCAAAATACAGTTGTGGGGGATGATCTATCGATTTTAGCTTTGCTGGTAATTTAAAATTAATAAATATTTACTATTTCATAATTATTACCAGCAATGGACGATTTTGGTTTAAACAAAAAAATCAAATAAAAAAAGACAAAAGAATCGTTTTGGCATCGAAAAATGGGCATCAATTTTTCCGAATTCGATACTTATTCGAATTCAATTCCGATTAATCGTTCCAACACTAATATATATATATATATATATATATATATATATATATATATATATATATATATATATATATATATATAATCTGGGAAGATTTAACATTGAAGACTATATAAAAAATAAAAAAAAGAATTTTTTTTCGTCTTTCGTTGAAAAAATATTTTTTCAGTAATCATTTAATCTCCTTTAATCGTTGAATCAACTTGCTTTCTCG
Organism: Euprymna scolopes; assembly: GCF_053919585.1. Lineage (NCBI taxonomy): Eukaryota > Metazoa > Mollusca > Cephalopoda > Sepiida > Sepiolidae > Euprymna > Euprymna scolopes. The sequence continues at coordinate 167,267,065 of NC_136482.1, read as the reverse complement.
AATTCACAATAGTCCTAAGCTTTCAGGGATCATCAGTTGTTTATCCAGAAACAATGTTTCGTTGACTTAAAAACAAAACAGATTATTAAACCATAGCTACCCAGCAGTTTCACCCACCTCTCTTAAACAACAGAACTAAAATGTTCAGGATATAGAATCTAAATGTTTTGCTCCAGGTTGATTAGGTTTACCTATTCATGTTATATATATATATATATATATATATATATATATATATATATATATATATATATATATATATATATATATATTAGCAGGAAGATCCGACCCCTTGGCCGAGATTAAATGATGATCAACGAATGTTTCATACTCACATATTTTTATTTTTATCGAAATCGATGAAATCGCCAATCTTCTTTAAATCCAATCAACTGATTGCCTGCTTCAGCTGGGGACCCATCGCGGTGCATCGAAAGGAAGCTTCACATGTCTTCCCACAGTGACTTAGTGCACAATATATTATAATGTACCCTGCACTGTAAAGAACTTACTGTTGATTTTATAAAATTATTCATATACATAATGACTTGAATTAAGGTTTAAAATGCAAAAGTCAAGTATCATGTTTCAATTGTGCTCTAAACATAAACATTCATTTCGAACGCGCCCCTGTCATATCAAATAACCTACTATTGATTTTATGTGCCTGGCGTTACTGCTTGTGCGGTGATACTAGCCGAAAGTTAAGTTTAAAATGAAAAAGTCAAGTATCATTGTGCAATTGTGCTTTAAACAGAAACGTTCAATTCGAACGTATTTCTGTCAGATCAAAGACACAACTGTTGGTTTTATACGTCGAGCCTTTCGGCTTGTGTGGTTATAAAACTCCTCAAATGTTCTTGTAATGTTAGGCGTTGTAAGGTGTAAATTTTTGCCTGTTCCTTCTTTTCGTCGGATTATTTCGATTATCGATATTTATCAAAGACATTCTGATACAAAGCTTATCTAAGATCACTTCCAGATACATAACGCACATTTGTGTGAAATTTCATAAAAATTGGCCGTTGTGGAGTCTATACACACAAACACAAACACACAAAACGCAAACACAGACACACACACACATTAAGACTAACGCAGACACAAAAAAACACGCGCACGCACAGACGCAAACACACACACACACACACAAACGCAAACACAGACACAACCGCACAAACACAGGCACAAACAAACGCAACAGAAACACAGACACACAAACACAAGCACCACCAAACACACACATACAAACACAGACATAAACACAACCACAGACACAGACACAGACACACACAGACACAGACACAGACACACACACAAACACACACACACAAACAAAAACAAAAACACAGGCACAACCAAACACACCTACAAACACAAACACAACCACACACACAGACAAAGTTTCTTTTATATAATAGAAATATGTACTACAAGATTTAATTCTAAACAAGGTTACCAATCATTATGAATTTGGCAACGCAGTTGCTAGAGGTAATATCGGTCATGTTTAGTCTAATTTAATTTTATGCAAAAAAAAAATTATTAAATTTTGATATCTTAGCAATAACTATTAGACATCAATTAATAAATCTTTCTATATTTAATCAGTTTTACGGCATATCAGCCCTTTCCAGGTTATTTAATGCCGAATCCAAAGATATTGAAGAAATTTTTTTTTATAGAGTGTATTTGTTGTTTTCAAGTCAGTTTCTATTTAACCTATAGTTGGGACCCTAACAGGTACTACCACTCCGGGTCAGAGTGAACATGTTAGCAATGGCAATTAAATGGTGGCTCCACACTCCACAAAGCCCGCAATCTGGGGCCTCACCACTGGATATAGTTTAAGGTCATATCCAGGACCTTCATTTTAAAGGGATTGTAGATTAAATAAACTTAAGCGTGACAGACAAACGAATATGATTTATTTATTGCGGACTGTTATACTCATCTTCATCGTTGTTGTTTCACAACGTTTTGACCGACTATTGCTTTGGCCTTCGCCAGGTGGTCAACTGAGATGGGATAGGAATGCTGAGTCTCTTAACCAGTAATTACAGCCTTCCATGGTTGTTGTCTCACCACCACTTGGTCAACTAATTCTCTAGCCTGCTATGGGTAGGATTGAAACCGCTATCTTCAGACAATGCCCACCTGGAACCTTAGAGATTCAACGCTTTCATCCACCGTGGCGCAGTGGATATAGGCGAAACAACAATAGCTATAAAGATGAGGATAACAGTCAACAACAAAAAAAAAAAAATCAAAAAACAAATACAAAATATATAAAATTATTCATCTCAAAGGATTCCGATCAAATAATACATAAACGAATATGATATTTAAATCTAAACAGATGAACACTACTTACAGTTTGAAAATCCAAATATTTCAGATTTGCATTGTATTTTACCCATAATCATTAGGGATTAATCAAGTAAGATTCCCTGAATTTTAATTTTATTTATAAGATCCCCTTAAGCATAACCTGGTAACAGTAGGGCACCTTTCGTCTTTGGGTAACACACAATAAGGAGGGTGTCAGTTTTTGTGACTTAATACAAGTCAGAAAAAATATACTCGGTCTCTCCAAATCATGTATTTCAGAATAAACTGGACGAAAAAAAAAAACATCATTATTATATTTTGTAAATTTTAGTACAAGGTCAGACTTGTGGACTTTTACTAAGGGCAACCGGTGCGTTCCTATCAGCATAGTAAATATAGTCTGAAGGGCAGCCATATACATAGAAGCACTCTCTATCCTTAATTGTCAACTACACCCACTCACCCACACACATATACTTTCTCTCCTTTTTGTATATTAAAATTGAGTGTCCATCGCTGTCGTACAAAATTCGTGTAACATTGTCAAAAGACAAAATGGCGGACTTACATTTGATAGTATGTTTATTCGTGTTGTGCATATGTCTTAGAAGAATATATTGGACGAGATGGACTGGAGAAGTGGAACTTGGATGTGTTTGACAGTTGGGCGAAAGTCACATGGACCATACCTCCCCCAATCTTACCTCGGTAAACTAAAAAGGGACAAAATGAAGAAAAAAAAATAAAAATAAAATAAAACGCAAACAAAATACCCAAAAATTAAAAAAAAAAAAAAAAAAGTAACTCTTGTCAAAATGAAGTGACGCGTCTCTTATGTCCTGTTGTTTCTCTCCTTCAACAAAAAAGTCGGGGAGTGGGCTGGGAGCTGACTTCGCAGCTGGCACTACTTAACAATCACTAGAATTTTATTAATTATTCGTTTTCTTATTTTTCGGTTACAATCTATTGGATTTACAGTTATGGTTTTTTTTTTTTAATTTATTGCTGTGACCGGAACAAAATGTATATACACTGAAGAAGGCCGAAGGATCGGTCGAAAATATGCTCCTTTGTCGTTTTGTTTCAAAAGACTTCATATCAACACATAGGAAATAAATACAGAAAAGATACAAACATTTATATATTTTTCGTATTAATATTTTATCCATATATATATATACATATATATATATATATATATATATATATATATATATATATAATAAAGCTAAATTTGTGTGTGTATGTGTGTGAGTGTGTGTGTGTGTGTATGTGATCACGAATAGGCTCGTATATGGTTGACTATTTTAAAATACTAATTACATATAATGATAGACGATGTATCGAGACACAGGAATGGGTATGTTTGATCTGGCAGAACGGTGGTTCATAAAAATTGTGGGGTCTGCGTTCGCGCCTGGTCCACAAAGTATGGAATTAAAAAATTTAAAAATGAAAAAAAAAAAAACGTTTACAAGAGTTTTTGATACAGATGTACATAAGAATATTTGATAAGTATGTTTTAACTTAAATAGGGATGATATGATAAAATTGTGGGGTTCGCGTTCGCGCCTGGCCTCCATAGAATGGAAATAGCCACAAACTTTAATAAAGACTTTTCATATCTATCTGCGTAAGTATACTTTGATTATTATGTTTCAGCTTGAAGCTATTTTTCGTATTAATATTTTATCCATATATATATATATATATATATATATATATATATATATATATATTAAATAAAGCTAAATTTGTGTGTGTATGTGTGTGAGTGTGTGTGTGTGTGTGTGTGATCACGAATAGGCTCGTATATGGTTGACTATTTTAAAATACTAATTACATATAATGATAGACGATGTATCGAGACACAGGAATGGGTATGTTTGATCTGGCAGAACGGTGGTTCATAAAAATTGTGGGGTCTGCGTTCGCGCCTGGTCCACAAAGTATGGAATTAAAAAATTTAAAAATGAAAAAAAAAAAACGTTTACAAGAGTTTTTGATACAGATGTACATAAGAATATTTGATAAGTATGTTTTAACTTAAATAGGGATGATATAATAAAATTGTGGGGTTCGCGTTCGCGCCTGGCCTCCATAGAATGGAAATAGCCACAAACTTTAATAAAGACTTTTCATATCTATCTGCGTAAGTATACTTTGATTATTATGTTTCAGCTTGAAGAAATATGGTATAATAAAATTATGGTGTGGTCGTTTACACCTGACCTCCATAGAATAGAAATATGTCACAAAGTTTAACAAGGTTTTTTTTAATATACATCCACAGAATATTGTGATACGTGTTTCAGTGTGAATAGGTATGGTATAATAAATTATGGAGTCTATCTATTTTTTTTTACTTTCATCATATTTTGCTTTGGTTTTGATACCCCCAAATTCAACCCAAATTTAAAATCCTTCCTTTTCATAACCTATCATACTTTCATAAATCAGAGTCCATTTTCTGTAGGCTGTTTTTGAACCCAATCAACGACGGGTACTTTTGCTAGTATATATAAATATATATATATATATATATATAATTTTTTTTCGTGCATTTATAAGCTACAATCAACATCCTAATGAATGCTTTGACGATAATTACTGTTTTCAAAAGGCGAACAATTAAAAGATACATCTGCCTTACTTAAAAAAATGTTAGGTTTATTTATGGTGTCTTTTAGATATAAAAAACCCACCCAATACTTTTGCTGATTAGGAGAATTTGTTTAAAAAAAAACTATATGTCAAAATTATTGTCTGTGACTATCGCAATAAAAACATCGCTTCCGAAACGATCGTACAAATTATTGACTTTGTTTTGTTCATGAAACAGATTTTTAATTTTTAATTCTAATTTTAATTTTCAATTATCAATCACATTACTATATATATATATATATATATATATATATATATATATATGTATGTGTGTGTGTGTGTGTGTGTGTGTGTAAATATATACTATATATATATATATGATGATTCTGCCCATCTCGTCTTTTTTACATAGACATAACCACTTATTAAGGCTCAGAGACCACTCAATGATAAGGGTTAAGAGTGTAATATAGTCAATTGAACAATATGGTAATCGTTAGTAATGGAAATTCGGTAAATTGTTCAACTTAACTGAAACTGCTCATCAAGAACTTGTTTACGTTGGACTTGAAGACAACCATATTGTAGTCAGCTGAAAAGCAGGAAAACGGAAGACAATTCCACAGGCGTGCAGTTCTTAGAAAGAAGCTTTGTTCATGGAATCTACGTTTAGGTTTAGGCACAGATAAAGAGTGGGGGAATTATTGATAGTGTTTTCAGCTAGACGAGTGTTTCTTGTGAAAGTTTGTGCGAGGGTGGAACCATAGATTGAAGCTCGGCCGAGCACTTGCCATGGAAATAACGATAAAGTAGAGATAAACTCGCAACACCTCTTCTGTGAGATAGAGGTTGCAGGAAAGAGAAAAGGACATCTCACACGAGGCTACGAAGTCTATTTTAAACTCTATAAAGGCAGGACAAGTTCTTTTTAGCCGCCCCTGCCCAGATATGGCCACAGCACCCAATCCTTGGACGTAACTGGCTCTTATATAGATAGAGAATTGCATTAGTAGTGAGATATCTACTGATTCGATAGAAGGATCCCACCATTTTTCCAGCGGGCTTGGCAACAGATTTGATGTGCATGTTCCATTTAAGATCAGGAGTAAAAGTCAAGCCCAGAAGCTTGTCAAAACATGAGGCCTCTCCAAGACAAGAACCATTCATTTCAATTGATGCCAGATAAGGATCAGAACGTTGATGATGTAAAGATAGAAGCTTGGTTTTAGATGCATTAAAAGTAACCAGCCACTCCTTTCCCTATTGTACTACGTGCTCAAGATAAGAGGAGAGAGAATCGGAGAGAACTTGGTCGTTTACGGTCGTAGATGTGCTACCATAGATGTTAGTGTCATCAGCATAAATGTTTACGGATTATGTAAGGATGTGATTTGGAAGATCATTAATGGAAAAAAGTTGGGCCCATAATGGACCCCTGAGAGACTCCAGCATTAATACTGTCAGCTTCTGATTTTTGCCCATCAACTACTACTCTTACGTCTTCCATGCCATGTCTGATGACTCTGTAGTCCCGTCGCAGATTTTCACATTTTGAAGCAGATGTGACATACAAATTGAGAAATTTCCGCTGAGTTAACTTCCTCTGGAGGCTGAAGGGTATTTCTATGAACAATCACACGTCTTCTCAAACCAGCAGTAGACTTGCAAACTTTGCTGCATATTAAACATTGTTTGGTCGGGACTAATATGCACAAAGCTAACCTGAACAAGAATTTTGTGTGACTAAAGGTGGTTGACGATGCCAGCTATATATATATATATATATATATATATATATATATATATATATATATATATATATATATATATGTGTGTGTGGGGGTATTATCTAAAGATTTTAGCTTCACTAGTAGTTTAAAATCAATAAATACTACCAGCTGTAGAAGATTTTGTTTTAAAAAAATGAAATAAAAAAGATAAATTAAAGCATCGTTTTTGGCATCGGAATATAGGCAATTTTTTTTCCGATTCCAGTACCGATTCCGATACCCTGAAAAATTCCAGTTTTGTGTGATATGCGATTAATCGTTCCAACACTTATATATGTGAACATTTCTATTATCCCTGCCTATTGCTCTCTCTTTTTTTCTCACTCTCTCTCTCTCTTTCCCTGTTTGTCTGTCTCTCTCTCTCTCTCTCTCTATATATATATATATATATATATATATATAAGCCTGACGAATTCTCACGAGAATAAAACGCGGAATATTCAGTGTAGGTTAATTGACATATATATTTTCACAACTTATTATATATATATATATATATGCGCAAATCATCATATAATGATTAGATCACTGTGACAGATGTTGAAAAGAATTTTAAAAACAAATGTTTAAATTTCAATAATATTCAAAGCGCAAATACGATTATTTATAAGGTGCTCTCCTATAGATGAGTCATGGGTATTGTTCAAAACGTCCGAAAGTAGGTAGTTTCCATTTCGAATTTTGGATGGAACATGTTATTTTACCCTATTATCTAATCTTTGAGACGTCCGCCCGACGTAGCGCACACCGCAGATACATTTAAATAAATAAATAATTGAATTGTTATGGTGAGGGGGGGGGAAGAACGTCTTTACAAATTGAAGACAAAATGGGTTTACAAGAAAAAACAACACGGGTATTTGATGCAAAGTAACATTGTTGTACGACAGAATCAGACCGACTGGTTCATTACGTCCGCGTCTCTATGGTTTACCTAAAACCTATAAGAGTGGGGCACCTTTAAGACCGATATTATCCATGATAGGTTCTGCCCAACATAAAGTAGCCAAATGGCTTACTAATATTTTAGAACCAGTTTTGGAAGAGTATAGTTCTTTCTGCAGTAAAGATTCTTTTTCTTTTACTAAAATTCTGTAGAATAATACTCAGACTGACAAATGTATGTGTTCTTTTGATATTGGAAGCCTATTTACCTGCGTTTCACTCTCAGAGAGTATTGATATATTTGCCGATGCCCTTTATCGCAGTCAACTCTCAACTCCCCCTATTCCTAAGAATATTTTTGTGGAACTTATGGAATTCGCCACCATGTCGGTCGAATTCAGTTTTAATAACATTATGTACAGGCAGATAGATGGTGTTTCGATGGATTCTCCCCTGGGACCAGCTCTGGCAAATATTTTCGTAGGTTTCCACGAAAAGAGTCTTATATCTGGCTTTCAAAAAACCAGATATTTATTTTCGTTATGTTGACGACACTTTTTGTCTGTTCAACAATGAAACGGAAGCAGATACCTTTTTTGCATCCCTTAATAATATTCACCCATTTATAAAATTTACTATAGAAAAGGAAAGTAATTCTTCCCTTCCTTTTCTAGATGTACTAGTTCGTAATACACCTTCCGTTTTCTTGACTTCCATCTATCGTAAACCTATATTCATTGGTCTTTACACGTGTTGGGACAAACAAAAATATAATCTTACCAACACCTTTATCCATAGAGCTTGTATGATATGTTCAGATAACAAATTAAATGATGAAGTCAAATTTATTACCAAGACTCTTTGCAATAATGGGTTTCCATTGCAAATCGTGGAATCTACAACTAAAAATAAAATTTCTAATTTCAATAAAATTAAACAGGCATCTGTTGACAAATGCCCTGTCTACCTACGCCTACCTTGGTTAGGTAATATTAGTGAAAGATTTGCCAAGCAAATTTCTTCTGTCATACAACAATGTTACTTTGCATCAAATACACGTGTTGGTTTTTCTTGTAAACCAATTTTGTCTTCAATTTGTAAAGACGTTCTCCCCCCCCCCCACATCATAACAATTCAATTATTTATTTATTTAAATGTAGCTGCGGTGTGCGCTACGCCGGGCGGACGTCTCAAAGATTAGATAATAGGGTAAAACAACATGTTCCATCCAAAATTCGAAATGGAAACTACCTACCTTCGGACGTTTTAAACAATACCCATGGCTCATCTATAGGAGAGCACCTTATAAATAATCGTATTTGCGCTTTGAATTTTAGTGCGAACTTTTTTTCCATTCTTAGCAGGTCGCACTCTCTTTACCATCTCAAAATTCTAGAAACTCTGTTAAGACTCTGAGACCTTCTCTTTGCAAACAAAAAGAGAATCTCTTAGGGCTTAATCTAGTTTCTATTTAATAATTAATCCCCCCCCCCACTTTTTTATACATATATTCCCCCTTACTTTTTCATCTCCGATTCATTGTTCCCCCCCTTTTCTTTTTAAAACGTAATTAAGCTCGATTTTAGCTCTGTTGAGCGAACTTCGAAACCGGTCAGCTGACACATTCATTTTTATTTTTTAATTTCACAATCTTAAATAAATAATGTTTTCGAACAAGTTTAAATTCAGTCTTTACATAGACATAATAAAATTTTGTACCCCGCAATATATATATATATATATATATATATATATATATATATATATAATTATTTACTATAAAAATTAAATACCTACAGACACTAGTGTTTCATCCTTTCGGGAATCTTCAGTGTAGGGTGTCACGATTAACATCAGTCGATAGATTCGAACCCGGCAGACACAGGTTATCAGTCTGTGGCGTGAACCACTTAGCCCTGAAACATCGTTTAATGGCACGCACACAAACTCGACTTACACACACGCCCGCGTCTCTCATATTATTCTAGATTTTGTTTATTTAAAACATTTTTCTTTTTTTACGTTTTTTGAAATCTTGTTTCAAAGTTTTCGTCTTGAATTTCCAACTCGCCGAAAAACGTGAACTTGTTTAAGTAATAGAAACAAAATGTGTGCCTTAAGCAGCATTTTGCCTGGCCATACTTGTGTTTTTCTTCGCGGCAAAAGTTATCAGTTTTCACGGCTGATGAAAGGCTCCTATTAGAAATCCTGCTGTTCAAGGTTAACCGTTTATCTTTAGCCGACGTTAATCATGACAGTCTTTACGCCAAGTATTTCACTTGATTTAAAAGCAACACTGAACCTTCTGCAAAACAAAGCTACTTGCAATTTGGAGATGCATTATTATGACGTGACTCTTCATGGTAACAGAGTTTTCCAAGAGCAATTATTTCAATAAAAAAACAAAGGTTTAGCAATCAAAAATTTTCATATTGTAGAATTTATATATATATATATATATATATATGCATATATGCATACAAATTAATGCTAAAAGTATAACATTTTATATCATTTCCTTCTTCAGTTTTTATTGGGTGACGTGTAGGAATACAAAATGTCTTCTGGAAAAATACTTTTTTTACCACTTTTCGGCGGTACCTTCGGCCTTCGTCAATGTACTAGAAAGCATATGCGTGTACAGAGAACGAGATAGTATAAGGAGAAAGTATGGCCAATGGAAAGGTGCTATCTAAGCCTTACGTTCGTACGTATACATACATATATATCTATAATATAAAGCTGAACGTCTGTGTGTGTGTCTGGTCACGAATAGACCCCTATATGGTTGACTATTATAGAAAACTGATCACATATAAAATGATAGAAGATGTATCGAGACACAGGAATGGGTATGTTTTATCTGGCATAATGATGATTCATTAAAATTGTGGGGTCTGCATACGCGCCTGGTCCACAAAGTATGGAAATAAAAATTTAAAAATGAAAAAAAAAACGTTTACGATTGTTTTTGATATAGATGTACATAATAATACTTTGATATGTAGGTTTTAATTTAAATAGGGATGGTATAATAAAATTGTGGAGTCTCATTTCGCGCCTGGCCTCCATAGAATGGAAATAGCCACAAACTTTAATAAAGACTTTTCATATCTATCTGCGTAAGTATACATTGATTATTATGTTTCAGTTTGAAGAAATATGATATAATAAAATTATGGAGTGTTCGTTCGTGCCTGACCTCCATAGAATGGAAATATGTCACAAAGTTTAACAAGGTTTTCTAATATAGATCCACAGAATATTGTGATAAGTGTTTCAGTGTGAACAGGTATGGTATGATAAATTATGGGGTTTATCTATTTTATTTTTACTTTCATCATATTTTGCTTTGGTTTTGATACCCCCAAATTCGAAGCTATCTGTTTACAACGCTTTCTTTTCATAACCTATCATACTTTCATGAATCAGAGTCCATTTTCTTTAAGCTGTTTTTGAGCTTGGTCAACGACGGGTACTTTTGCTAGTTTATATATATAAATAACAAGAATAACGGTAACAAAAAAGCAATATCAACAACAGCAGCCCAAACAGCAGCAGCGAGAAAAAAATAAACAACAAACAAAAAACAAAAAAAACAAACAAAACAAAAAAAAAATGAAACCAAGAAATCTAAGACCGTATAATTGTAAAGTAACTGCCCCTCCCTTAAATTGTTGTGTCACACTAAATATTCGAGAAGGACCGAGAAGGATAAAAAGACCGAGGGTAAAGCACTAATCAGACATCCACTAAATAAATGGCAAGACGATTGCGTCTTTGGGGAGGCCTGTTGCCACCCAAACTCCAGTGAAGACCAATGGTGACTGCCAGCGAGAAATCAATGATAAAAAGCTGTTCCGTGATAACGCGAATTTATTTGCAAAGCTTATAGAAACAGGTGGAAGGTTGTAGAAATCTAAGGAGATTTGTTGCCATTCAGACCTCAACCAGCAAGAAAATATATTGAAAATAATTCCATAAAATCGGATATTGTTATATGGAATAAAACTCTACATATAGCAAAAATCATCGATGTCACGGCTCCTTAAGACTACGGACTAAATAGGGCAGAGAGAAAAAAAATGACGTCTCAAAAATGACCCCAGAACAACATGGAGTGTGTGAGTTAGTGAGTGTGTTGCTTAACGGTATTTTAATCTCTAGGCTCATTCAACGCCAAGAAAAGTTTAAATACACATGGAAAATTTTAAAGTTCTTAAAAAGTTTATTAACAGAAGTAAGATGCTTTAAATTTTCTGAAAAGTTTGTTTTCAAATGTAAAATGTTTGTCTTTTTAGAATAGAATACTACTAGATTAGTTTACAGGCGTTTAAATAAATTAATTTCTTTTAAGTACTTTCCAATACTTACTGCAGAACAACACGGAGACTAAACCAAATATATTTAATACCAGTAGTGGTCAGTGCTACATATTTGATGAAGAGAAACCTGCTAATCTACCTGGAATCCATCCCTGGCTGTCCAAGTGTCCATGAAGTAAAACTTGGGACAATAAAGGAGACAGTAAAATTTTTAAAAAGAGCCCTTTGATACTCTAAAAGCGTGGGTTAGGGTGCTACTAAGACCCTGGGTCTCGGTCCGTTGCACCATACAATCCTTGAAACAAGAAAGATAATAATAAAAGAAAAGTAGGAAATATCTCAGGTTGTTGACATAGAGAAATCTTTGATGATGACTTGTGTGAGAGAACTTCTAGTGAATATAAATTTTCACGAAATATAATAAACGCATAAACAGTAATAAAAAGAGGGCGTTAATAATGGTGAAAATCTGTAACGGCACAATCCTTTAGAAATGTTTAACTAACTGCATCATTTAATAAACCTCATAAAACCAGAATATAACAAAATATTACAGAAGAAAAACCTTTTAAAAAACATTATATTCACAAAACATATTCAATACCACAAAAAAAACACGCACACACACATACTCCATCATTTTAAAACTATTATTGTGAATAGAAAATATTAAGACGGACTATGGCATACATATATTTAGAAGATACATGTAGATTATGCTTAAACGGGAAATTAGAAATTCAAAATTTAAAGATGCAAAATATTATTAAATCATAGAAGTGAAATATCAAGTGTAAACAAAGGATAATCTTTACTTTAAAACAAGTAATCAAATTAAATAAGCAGAAACTTTGTGACTAAAAAGTAGTGATAGAAAAATGTGACGGATAAATTGTCTACGTTTCTATTGTAAACTTGTATTGATTTAATCAATGTAATAGTGTATAGTGCCAAAATCCTTCCTAAATTAAGGAAGTGATACTGCCTGGTCGAAATACAAGGAGAGATACAAGGAGAGATTAATCTACATACACTAAGAAATACAAGGAGAGATTAATCTACATAAACTAAGAAATCTAACTGGTTAATCACTAGTTATATAAAAAGGTAATTGTGAAATATAACTCCATGCAATTCCCTATAATTATTCATCGGGATGAAAATAAATGTTTCTGTACATCAATTTTCATATCGAACGCAGACTCCACTTTAAAAAATCTTTTAATACAAAATTAAAATATATCATATAGGCGCATGCGTAGAATAAAAAAAACTAATCTGCATAAATACATTCATCTAATATATAAAAGGCTATATGTCTGTCTGTCTGTCTGTCTGTCTCCATATTTTTAAACTCTATCACTTCTGAAATTAAAGATCGCAGAGCGGCGCTAGGGGCCTCAAATCATTAGATTCTTACGAACCGCTGTTTTATGAGTCTTTAGTTAAAATAGTTTAAGGGGTCAAAAATAGGTGAAAATTGAAAAAAAAAATCGTTATACATTTCGTACTTTCATCTTAGTTTATTTTTGATTTTTAATTTTTATGCAGTTCATGTTCGTGTCACGTTGGTACAGTGGTAACGTCGTCAGTTTTAAATGATACGGATACGTTTTCGATCTAAGCTGATAGTGTTATGGAACAGCCGCCTGTTCTTGTAAGTGAGTAAATATGAAAAAGGATAGTCAAGGATCCGAACTTGCGAAGCTAGATTTGGAATTGAGAATTCCAATCATAATAAGAAATACAGGATGTTAGTGAAAATAAGGAATGTGGAATTGCCATTGTTTAGCTCACGCAAAATAGTCAGGTATCTGTTTATAGAGAAAGGAGTGTAATGATGAATTTTGTTACTGTTATTGAAATAAAATTAAAATAAGGAATCTATATCAGAACAATGGAAAAGGTTAGAGAAATCGGAATTGAAACATGTGAGTAACAATGCATGCTTAAACACGGAGGCATGTCATGCCATGTGTCTAATATGCACGTGTTGGTCATGCAATGACGTGATGGGTCTCAATATAAAGAGCTTTGGTCAGTCAGTCAAAAAACTCAGTCGGTCGGACTCAGTCAGTCAGGGGAGAAAAGAGGAGTCAGAGACAGAGCTGACGTAGAACCTTGTGAGACTTGAATTCTTGATGCAAAGCCATTGACCGGTCACATCATATGGTATAATAAACGGAATCATCATGTATGTCCATGTATATTATAAGAACTTGTGAAAATCCTCATCTCAAAAATAGGTAAGAAATATATGTGTCAATGTTTATAGAAACACTTCCATTCACAGAACTGTCAAACGTAAATGCCAAACGCACTATCTCTCGGTCTATCTATCAATATATCATAAATCTCTTCTCATTGAATGACATGCTCGGCTCTCCTGTATTAGCCTGTAGCCTGTCTCTTTATATATGGCTGTCTCTATCTCATAATATGTCTCTATCTCTTGATATATGCGCGATATATCTGCACACAACATGAACGCTCTAAGACGAACAACAACAGCAACAACAACAACAACAATGCATACGTCATCTCGTCTAAAGAAATAACATCCCTATGCAACAATAGCACCCAAGCACATTTTGTAACTTTCGAAATCACGACTTTATAATGATATATACGAAATCTGGACAAATTAAAATATCATATTTAAACGTATTGTTACAGGAAAAGGGCTGCCCCCTTTCCATGTAAATAAGAAGAACATTACATAAGTAAAAATGAGATTAGGATAAACCTAAACTCGAACCTTGTGAGCAAGGTTAAGAAATAGAATGTGAGAAATCGGAATGTTAAAAAGGTCTATTGTTAAATTCTATTATAAATAGTTAGATATTGTTTAAAAAAATGAACAATACAAATTAAAAATACATTGTTAAAAAGTAGGTAAGGTTAAAAAATAGGTTAGAGTATATGTTGAGAATTCTTTTTGTCGTCAAAAGCGTGTTTGGAGAATACGTGTGCATAGCCACGTGAATTGATCACGGTTGGGAAACACACTTCTGACGTCATAGCAAAAGGGGGATTCTCAATATAGGAGCTAGAGTTAGTCAGATCAGGGAAGTTGAGGCAGAACAGTTGAGTCTGTTAGTCAGCAGAGATCAGGAGAGTCAGCCAGTTGGCAGTCAGCGGTCAGGTGCTTCTTTGGAAGCGTAGGGTAGAAGATTAAATCATGTAGATACAAGTGAATTCCTGACGTCATCAGCATTCGACTGATCCAATGAATAAAGTATCATCTTTGTGTTTTTGTAAAACTGTTGTCATGTGTCATCTTTCAACACTCAAAAAGGTAATGTGTTAAACACCTTAATATGAACATTGTGTAACCCTTCCAAAAATATGTATCTTTCCTCCTCTCTCTATGTGTAATAAGAAATGTAAGAACTGTGCATCTATCACCCTATCACCCTCGCTATATGTGTTAAGAAGAAACATCCCAGACTGTATAAATCTCTCTCTCTCTTTCATCATCGTTATATCCGTTATATGTATTGGCCAAATATGAACTCAGCGTCATATTTCTTCAATATGAAACCTGCACTACACAACAGTATTTTACACCCGGACAAAGTCGCCCCCCCACTAGTCCATAATATATATATATATACGTATATATATATTCATTTTTATGTGTATTTATACATAATATACTACATAACATATATACGTATATATATTTATTTTTATGCATATATATATATATATATATATATATATATATATATATATATATATATATATATGGTGGATTCTCTCATCGGATACGATGAATAAGGGTTCAGTATGCAATCTTCAGCAGCTCCTAAGCTCTGTGACACCACATGCATAATTGCAATCTTGTAGACGCCCGACACACTCCTCCGCAGATGATGAACTTTCATATGCTCGTCGGTCAAAGATGCCTTATCGAGAGAACAGATAACCCTGCTTTGCTGCGTGCTCTAAAACCACAGTGGAATACATATTCAATTTTACGTGGATTTTTCTTGTGTTTTACCTTCATATTTGCACGAAGGGCGTCCCTATGAAAAAGGCTGTTATGTTAAAATTCTTTGGTTCCCAGGAAACACATCTTTCTTCATTCTCTGCGATCCTCTGCTGCACTCTCCCAGGAATTCCACAACGTTTCAGGTTGTCTTTTAGTTTATCTTTGTAACGAAGCAGGGGACTCCTTATTGGACGGCAAGAATTTGTCAGTTGCCCATAAAAATTTGCTTAGGAACTCTTGAGTCATCCATTCTTACAAGATGACCCGACCACCGCATTTGTATCCTGATCAAAAATACCATTGATTTCACATCTCTCCAGTAATTCACTACTCGAAACACCGTTCTGCCATCCAACATTGCAAATAAAACGCATCTCATATAGAAGGAGTCAAGCTGATTTGCGGTACACGTTTCGGCACCATACAGAAGAGTAGGCAGAACAACAGATTTGTAGACTGTCACCTTTACTTTTAGAGACACATCGTGGCTGTTCCAGAGTCTGTGTCGCAACCTACCAAATGCCTCAATAGCTTTATTAATTCTACATTGGATGTTCTTTTCAAATTTAGCATCATCAGACACAACAGATCCGAGGTATGTTAAAGAAGATACTGTTTTCAAAACTTAACCATCAACATATACCACTGGTTGTGGAGAGGGCGTAGCATTTGGTTTTGGCTGGTGAATAATTTCAGTCTTTTTTATGCTAATTGTAAGACCGAAGGACTTACATGCACCAGAAAAGCTATTGAGGATGTTCTGCATGTCATCAAGACTATGGGTGACAAGAGCACAGTCATCAGCATAAAGGAGGTCAAGAACAGTCTGCAAAGAAGTCTTGGTTTTGGCATTGAACCGTTGCTGGTTAAATAATCTTCCACTTGATCGATACTCAACACCTATGCCTCCTGAGGTGTTCCTGAAAGCTGTCTCAAGCATCACTGAAAAGAAAAGAGCAAATAGGATCGGAGCAAGGACACATCCTTGCTTAGTTCCATTTGACACTTCAAATGGTTCACTTTGTTCATAGCCAGATCGTACTGTCGCCACCATTCCCCAGTGAAAGGAGACAATCACATTCAACATCTTGTCCGGAATACAAAGTCTCCTCAAAACAGTTCACAGGACATCCCTAGATACGGTATCAAATGCGTTTGTGAGGTCAACGAATGTGACAGACAAGTCCTTATTCTGCTCCCTATATATATATATATATATATATATATATATATATATATATATGGCTTTCGTGTGAGATGTATCGCCAAAAGAGGTCTCTAGTTACTAATAACTAGCTGACCGAAACATTTGACTGTATAGCAACACATTACTGATTATATAAAACAAATAAAATGCATACCCTGCTCTGCATCGGTATTGAGCACTCTCGTATTAAGCTCGTCAGACTTCATTGGTTACTTAACCTCTGGACAATAATAACTTCGGACTAAATATACATATGTATATATATGTATATAAAGGCATTTGATGTATATATATATATGTACACACACACACACACACACATATATATATATATATATTTATAGTTTTTGAGTATGCTTGTACTTTTTTATGTGTGGTAAAACAAACCTCACACAATAAACGGCATATCTTATTGTTATTCTTCTGGTTTGACGACAGTTTAACACCAACGAAGTCATATTGCTTTAAAATGTTATCAAGTTTCTCATTTTGCTTTATTTAGCAATATGTTTACCCTATTGCGGCTAAAAATAAATCAATCGGTTCCATTGTCTGGAAATCTTTTTGGGAAGATTATAAAAACGGGTAAAAAATGAAAAAAAACAAACTTGGGTTTTACATGTCTGCAGAGACAAACCCAAATAGAAAACACGGGATATATATATATATATATATATATATATATATATATATATATATATATATATATATATATATATATTTGTGTGTATGTGCGTGTGTGTGAGTATTGATGCCTTTGTTCTGTCTCAAAAAAAGTATTGCTAGGGTAACTGCACGTGTCATTGGGAGGCAACGGTTGCGCAAATGTACCAACACCGCTTCTAAATCGGCACTGCTTGAATCGAAAGGCAAGGAGAAGTGCTAGACAACTAGAAACAATGCCAAGACAAGCGGAGAGCACACACGGAACCTGTAATTCCCGAATGGTAACCCAGTTTAGTACTGACCAAATAGAACATTGCTTAACTTTGGTTGCCTTACGTAAGCCGGTGCGTCAACGATAATATCTATATATATATATATATATATATATATATATATATATATATATATATATGAATGATATAAAATAAAAATCTTGATATTGAAACTTTATTCAAATCCCCCCCCCCCCAAAAAAAAAAAACTTATAAACCTATAAGGAAGGTATGCAATTTTTTAATTATTCGACAAGGGGTTCAAATAAAACAAGAAAAACCTTATTCCATGGAGTATCAAAAAATTAAGTTCTTTTCATCAGAGGGAAGAAGTTTGAAAATATGCAATTAATTTTACAGGTTAATAAATCACGGGAAACAAACAATATGAAGTTTATCATATTTACATAAAAAAACTCATTTAACAATTTGATTCAGTTTGAAGGGATTCATGGGGATTGAAAAAGCAAGAAACGGAATATATATATATATATATATATATATATATAAGTGAAAATGTATGTATGTTTGTATGTTTGTGTGTTTGCTAAAAACTTTCGACAGACACAACAAAAATTCACAAACTTAGTCTAATATGATCAATCACATTACTTAATATTGAATTAGCTCTAGGATATTTACCTATCAAGCTTATTATATATCTAAATTACAACGAGCACTTTCTCTTTCCTGTATTTTAATTAAACTAGTAATTTCACTGTTACATTGAAATACACTCAGCTCTTTAGACTATTGTTCTAATCTCCTTTAAATTATATATATATATATATATATATATATATATATATATATATATATATATATATATATAAATTGAATTTCGGCCTTTTGGATTATTTTGGACCATATTCCAATTACGTGATTACCTTGGATTTTACTTGTGCAAGTGTAAATTCAATTAACTTACTTGGAGTTATATTTTTGGATTTTACCGCTATTGGATTATTTACCTTTCACCAGACTATTATTTCACGTGAAATCACCCTTTTCTTTGCCCTATTCTCTCTGCTTCACTTGTTGTTATCAAGTAAGAGCTTTGATTTATTTGCAGTTTCATCAAATACTTTTGTATGCAAAATCCGATCCCGCATTTTGCTAATTCCTATACTCTGATGAGAAGGAAAGTATTTCTTCAAAACACTGCAGATTAAGGACTATCCACTTATCAAGTGTTTCCTTTTCAGATTATATATGTTTTTAACTCTTTTTCAAAGTGTTTTTTAACACGTTTTATTAACTCTTTGCTCTTATATATATATATATATATATATATATATACATATATATATATATATATATATATATATATATATATATATATATATATATATATATTAGTGCTGTGCCGATTAATCGGAATCGGAATCGGGAATAAGAAAAATCAGAATTGTTTAGAGCATCGGAATCGGTATCGGAATGTATTTAATTTCCTATGCCAAAACAATTCCTTTAATTATCTCTTTTTTTATTTGATTTTGCTTAAAACAAAATCTTCTGTAGTCGATAGTAATTATATGATACTAAATATTTAT
>NC_136482.1:167239932-167242432 GCF_053919585.1 Euprymna scolopes | reverse complement strand
AGGAAATATTCTGCGTAGCTTAATTTCGATATATAGTTTCATAACTTACTATATATATATATATATATATATATATATATATATATATATATATATATAGTAAGTTATGAAAAAATCTATCGCATATATATATATATATTAGTAAGTTATTATTAAAGTAAGTTATGAAAAATCTATCGCATATATATATATATATATATATATATATATATATATATATATATATATATATATATATATATACACTAGACATACTAGCATGGGTGCCCGGGGTTGCCTGGGTCGAAATGAAGTTCCGTTTGAAACACACCTGTATACTAATCATTTTCATCATGGGCAACGTGGATACGCTCACAACAAAAATAAAAGAACGGATGAAAACATGTAAATGTAATCGCCCCCCCAAAATGTGATACCCTCTCCAGAAGATATTTCGGCATAAGCGCTACAAAGAGAAGAAACTATTCTCCAGAAATTGGCCACTGGAAAGAACCCCCCCAACAAGAAAAAATTAAAAATATATTATTACAACTTTTGTTTCAATATAAATAGCATCGAATGCCCGTGCGATCGCTAAAAAAATATATATACCAAAAATTAATTCCAAAAACAATTAAATGAAAACTTTCGTCATTTTATATTTCTAATGTACCCCTCCCCCCAATAGAATTTGTCATATTTTGGGGTTCGTTTTGTTTATAAACTTGTTAAGTGAAAGTACAGAATAGTCTCATAAAAATTAATAAAATGTATCGTTATTTTATGTTTCAAATGTAATTCCTGCCCCCCAACACCACCAAAAAATATGTATTTGTCATGTTTTGCCCCTTCCTCTCGATCGCCAAAATTGAAAAAAAAATGCTAGAGATGACATGTCTTGTTGAACGCTTTGTGGCCAAAAGTGGGACTCGTTTTACGTTAAACTTATATTGAAAAGTGATCGCCCGCCCTAAAATGGTAATTTTCTTTATTTTTTCCAAAATTTCTCCTTTCATATTCTTTATAAAGACTGTTTAAACGTATTAGACCCTAAAAAATAGGTCTTAATTTTTTCTTTAGTGTTTCTAAACGACGACGCTGAGTCACGTCATAAAAATTGCCCCTTTTTAATTTAAGATATTAAATAAATTATAAATAAAATCTGTTTCGCAGACAATTGAACACACTTGCTATGGTATAATTATTATAATAAACCCTGGGCAACACCGATTAAATTTTATTAACAAAAGGAGCAGATAATGCATGGGATGATAAATTTTGCTCACATAGAAACTTGGCCCTTTGTCTGACTAACTCTGGCTTCGTGGGGAAGGCATTAGTTTTAATATTTTTCTCTAACCCCATACCCTCTTCCCCCGGGCATCGGCGTATAAAATAAGGAAAAATTATGTATTCTGGAGCAGATGTTTTTCAAAAAACAACTAATGAATTATATCAGCGTACTTATAATTTACATGACTAAAGAAACCTACTAAATACAGTGTAAGAAACGGATAACCCAATAATAACAAATAAAAAGGTTACTTAAAAATTAAGAATAGGCGAAAAAAAATTACCTAGGAATCAAAAATAAAAATAATAATTCCGCTTAGAAGAATATTTCGAAATGAAAACAAACCTATTACAGAAAATATTTAATAAACAATTTTTCAAAGAATTTAACTATCACAGGTATTCCCTCGTAACTCAATCAATGATGCGGTTTGAAGAATGCTATATATAGATATTACATATAAACTATAATGTCTTGTTTGACAAAAGTATCCTATGATGGGCGTTAATATTTCTTGACCAGCAGAGGTGTACACACATTTCACCACATATTTCTTTGATCATGGGGAGTTGTACACACAGACAACCACGCACACGAACTTAATATATATATATATATATAAGACAAGGAGACAGAAGGACAGTAAAGACAGATATAAAGGAAGGGTTCCGGTTTAAGCTTAGAACAGGACAGGTAAGTGCAATTAACGTGAAGAAGAAGCAATCTAACGTAATAGGAAATTAATTGGAAAAAAAAGTATATATATATATATATATATATATATATATATATATATATATAACGAAAATGGTAGGAGTAGTGGTAATAATTTAAGTTTAAAAAAAGTAAAAAGCATATTATTCAGATCAGTCGCTGATACGACGTGGTGAGAGTCGATGAATGCCGGATAAATATCTGCCTAATTTTTTGACTCTTAACATGTTTTTCTCTGACTTCTATGACGCCTGTGGAAAGAAACCGTGGGTGGAAACACACACACACACACACTTATATATATATATATATATATATATATATATATATATATATACATGTATATATACATATGTATATGCATACATAAATATACATAAATACATACATATATATATATATATATATATATATATATATATATATATATATATATATATATATATATATGCAATAGTTATATGCGTCTGCATTTTTATGTTGGTTATGTATGTATGGATTTCAGACATAAGA
>NC_136482.1:167227432-167234932 GCF_053919585.1 Euprymna scolopes | reverse complement strand
TTCCTTCGTATGAAACTGATTTTTAATTTAATTAAAATTTGATTTTTAAATTAAAAAAATTTTTTTTTTAATTTTTAAATTATAAATCACATTACTTTATATATATATATATATATATATATATATATATATATATATATATATATATATATAAATATATATATGTTTTTTTTTTATTTTACAAATACGTTAACCCACACCAGTTACTTTTTTTTTAATTCAACTGATTTTGTCTATAGCACATAGCTATACTTCTTTTTTCTTTTCTTTTTCTTTCTTTCCATCTCATCTTTCTTTATATAATTATTATTTTATGATTATATTGTCTCTCTACATACATTTCTCTTGTTTTCTAAATCTCCACACATGTTCACCCCGCCCCCCCAAAAAAAAACATATCCTCCCCCCTTCTCTTTTTTAACTTTTACCATCTGAAAAAAAAATAGGCAAGGAATTCCTGTCTGCGGAAACAATTGTAATCGACTTAGTTAATATTTTGAGGTTGTAGAATACTAATAATAAAAATATATTCAGCTCTACTAACGTATTGAACACTGTTTGTACTGTTTTTTTAACACTTATACATCTAATATATATATATATATATATATATATATATATATATATATATATATAGTAATTTATAAAATATATATGGCGATTTATTTATAAATTACTAACTAGCTCTACCTACGTATTGAGCACTTTTGAAGTAAATACTTAAAGTTTACGCATAAATCTATACTTTCGTATATTAGGTTTATGTGAGTAAATGAAGTAGTTATATATATATATATATATATATATATATATATATATATATATATATATATATATACTGCTGATCAAGAATTTAAAACCACTTAAGCATCTTTTAAAAAAAACTTTTTTAAGGATAGATTTTAAACTCTTCCGACTTAAGGTTGCCAATGCTACAATCTAAAGGGTTATTGAAACAAAAGGCTACATTCCAAAGATTTATTTTTAAAATGTACATTTTTATTAAATTAATCAAAATTATATGACCGGAGACAAAAATTCTATTAAATTGTACAAAAAGTTTATGAAAAGTGTATGAAAACATTCAACAATCAAACTTAATAATGAGTTCTACCTCCTCTGCTTTTGATGACTTCAAAAATTCTTTGGGGCATGCTAGAAATAATGGTTTCCATTCAGGTGCTGTCTATCCTGCTCCAGTTTCTGAAGTTTTTTTGTTGAATATTGTTTGCCATTTCGATAAACCTCTTTTGTCGTCCATCCCTAAACACTTTCAATTGGGTTCAAGTCCGGTGAGCATGAAGGATGTCCGAAGAAATGGACTCCATTTTTTTGTAGAAAGCTCAAGGTCCGTCTTGATGTGAGGATTGCAACATTATCCTGTTGGAATAACCATACATACCCACACAAACGATGACCCTCCATCACCAAAGATGCTTTTTGTAGCGTGCTAACATAACCATAATTGTCTGACGATCATGCACCACCTGGAGCTCCATCGTCCCTCTGTAAGAAAAGGCACCTCATACCGTTACGGACCCGCCACCAATATGACGTGTGAAAAAAAATTCAAAGGGCATGTTTTGTCATATCAAATTGTCTGTGAGATGGGTATATATGCTGATGACACCACGCTCTATAATAGACACGACAGGAAAACAAATGAACACATATATAAAGAAATAGCAGAAACTCTAGAGGATGACCTCCGATCTGTAGTGGAATGGGGACAAAAATGGATGGTCACATTCAATGCTGCCAAGACTAAACTTGTTTCGTTCAATAACTACAAGAAACCTTCTCTACCACCAATAGCAATGGCCAAAGACTCTTTATTTGAAAGTACATCTTTTAAAATCCTCGGCCTTACGTTCACAGGAAATATGAGATGGAAAAACTACATTGAGAGCATTACCAGGACCGCTGCGAAGAAGTTAGGTTCTCTCTACCGTGCTAGAAAGCTACTAACGCCCGAAAGTATCCTGTACCTCTATAAGGCCACCATTCGCCCATGTATGGAGTATTGTTGTCATATTTGGGCTGGTGCATCTGCTACTAGTCTCTCATTCCTAGACAAGGCTAAAAAGAGAGTCGCCAACCTGATAGGTCCTGAACTGTCATCTAAGCTTCAGCCTCTGTCCCATCGACGAAATGTTGCATCCCTCTGCCTGTTCTACAAGTACTTTAACGGTGAATGCTCTGATGAACTGCAAGCACTTGTATCTCTCGACGTAAATACCCCTAACAAACCCGAGAAGCAGAAAAATCCCACCCCTTCACAGTTTCGATCCCTAGATGTAAGAGAGCCTTCTACACCAGTAGTTTCTTCCTCAGAATCGCTAGACTTTGGAATTCCCTTTCGGGTTCCTGCTTCCCCACCTGTACTTACATGCAGAAGTTCAAGTGTAACGTGAACCGACATCTTGCTGCCCAACTCCCCACATAGTACCTCTGTAGCTTACGTCCCTGATAGTAGCCCCTTACATCAAAGTGGCAATGTGCCTTGTTTGGGGTGAAAATGTAATAATAAAAAAAATGCCATCAGGACAATCTAAATTGAATTTTTTCTACACAGAAAACAGGACTTTCTTCCACGTCTCAACGTCCCAGGTTTGGTATTCACGACCAAATCATAAGCTTTGTTACGTGGAAACAATTGAGGAATTTGTTAACGCTTTTTATTTACCATGCCTTTTTGTTGTAAGTGTCGTCTGATGGTTATTGGACCGCAATCAGCAGCTATAACCGCCTTTATTTAACTAGAAGAAAGTCCTCTGTCTGATTCTCCTACTCAATGCAGGAGAATTTTTTTTTTGGGGGGGGGGGGCTACAAAAGGATTTTACGCTTCCATAATTCTCAGTGTTCTTTAGAAAGGTGCAAATAACAGTTTTACTGCGATGCGATTTACCCTAGCTGCTATCGCTCGCTGTGACAAACCTTGCTTATGGAATCCTAGAATTCGAGAGCGCCCAACTTCGGTTGGTTTTCTTGCTTTAGGCATGGTAATACCTTTACACAGTCATTGCTAATCTCTAACTGGACTAAAAAAAATTAGAATTACCATAAATCTAACAATTTATAACCTTATAATTTTGATCATGTGCAAAAAGCCTAATTTAATAAAAATGCAATTTTTTAAATAGCATTTTTGGAATATGCCTTTTTGTTTCCATAACCTTTTAGATTGTTGATTTAGTAACCTTAAGTCGGAAGAGTTTAAAAGCTATCCTTAAAAAAGTCTTCTGAAGGTTTTTAAGTGGTCTTAAATTTTTGATCAGCAGTGTGTGTGTATATATATATATATATATATATATATATATATATTAACTATACATACATACATATTCTAAAGACAGACCAGTGGTTTCATTGTATTGGAACAGCCTTCTGTGGTTGATTAAATGAGGAAAACAAACGGACAAAGAAAAAAGGAAAAGGAAAAAAGGTGGGGGGGGGGGAAGAACGCCAGTTAACGTTTTACCTCCTTCCATCAGTCAGTCACAGGAGGCTGCTCCAATGCAATGAAACCACTGGTTCGTCTTTGAAATATAGGTATGTATAGTTTTTAATCAAATATTTGTATTTTAGCTCCCGCATTCGAAATCGAGCACTTTATTTGATTTATTTTCATCGCATTCTAACACGCTATATATATATATATATATATATATATATATATATATATATATATATATATATATATATATATATATATATATAGTTGTATATGAACGTTTTTGGGAAATTTTTCGATATGATGGAGCTTCAATATGATACCGAGTTTGTGAATTTTTGTTCTGTCTGTCGAAAGTTTTTAGCAGATACACACACATACACACATACACACATACATACATTTTCGCTTTTAGATTACTGCATTTAATCACATAAATTGATATACAAAGATATAATTTGTAAATAGCTGTAAGCGTCTCTGAAGATATAATTTGTAAATAGTTGTAAGCGTCTCTGAGGAGTGACTGGATGGAAGATTTACAGTTCTATGGACGAGAGGTAATTGTCCATCCTTTCACGAAACAGCTGTAAGAGCTTAACGCCAAAATAAGTGAAGTTCTATTCATGTAGGTTGTGATTTTATTCAATTTACGTATATATATATATATATATATATATATATATATATATATATATATATATAGTAAGTTATGTAAAGATATATGGCTATTAGTCCGCACAAAATATTCCGCGTTTCATTCTTGTGGGACTTCGTCAAGTTTATATCTGAAAGAACCGACATGCGTACACTGGGAACCCAGTCTCTTGGGTCATAGCAGGAAATCAAGCTTTCATCAAAGGTTCTCTCAGGCAAAAGCCTGGCAAATTCTAACGAGAATTAAACACTGAATATTCTGTGTAGATTAATTGCCATATATATTTTCATAACTTAATATCTAGCTCTACCTATGTATTGACTACTGTTGAAGTAAATACTGAAAAAATTATGCATAAAATTATATCTTCGTGTATCAATTTATGTAATTAAATGCAGTAATCTATACATATAAAAGCGAAAATGTATGTATGTGTGTATGTGTGTATGTTTGTGTGTCTGCTAAAAACTTTCGACAGACAGAACAAAAATTCACAAACTTGGTATCATATTGAAGCTCCATCATATCGAAAAATTGGCCAAAAACGTTCATTTTTTTTTTCACCCCGAAATCGACAATTTTCGACAGAGGGGCGGTCAACAAAAACAGTCCTCCCATGACGACGACCAGTTCTACGCATGCGTCAGATGACGTCATGATCTGATTTACTTTAAATAGTTGAAAAAATGACTAAATTTCATGTACGCCGTGTTAGCTCAGTTGGTTAGCGCGTTGGTTAATTATCTAAACGTTTAATCGTGGTGTGAGATGTCTTTTTTTTATTTTTTAAATCTAAATATTGAACCAGTGTTATTTAAGCCATTTTTCACGTAACGTTCGTTTTTCTGTTTTTTTTTTTACTTCGCTTATCCACCCCCGACCACACACCCCAAAACACCCGGGTACCCACCGATTTTTTTAAATTTTAATATCGAAAAAGGCTTATTCAAGCCATTTTACACGTGTTCGTTTTTCTGTTTCTTTTTTGTTCGTTTGTCTTATGTTAGTTTTTTTTCTTTCAATGTTTTGATTACCCCCCGCTTAAGTTTTAACGTTGTTTTCTTTTTTTACTTCGCTTATAACAATGCTTACGTCGTTGTCGTCGTAACGCTCGAGGACTTCCGTGCGCGCACCTGTCAATTTGGTTCTTACTTAAATAATTTCAAATATCTTTCAGTAACTCATTCTGGCTGGCCGATTTTATTTTCAAACTTCGCCTCAGGGCTTCAAGTTCGATCCTACCAACTTTTATTCTCCCCCCCCCCGTTTTCTTTTTTATTTAACACCACACACACCTCCAAACACCCGGGAAACGCTTGGTATCCCCGCTAGTCATATATATATATATATATATATATATATATATATATATATACTTCGTTAAATTGAATAGACGTTTTTTTTTCGTCTACAAGGTTAAGGCTATTTAGTAAAGTTTATCTTGTTAATGTAAGATTTTTTAGTTTTCATTAGTATAGCCTCAAGTATTTCAAGTTTACATCTATTGTTTCAGATATATATAAGTGTTATCAACTAGGGGTTTTCTAAACTGGGACACCAGAACGGAATGCTGGTTTGTCAGGTGTTTAAAGGTGGCACTTTGTTCAGAGCGATGCATTGTTAGTCTCCTGGACAATGTTGTGGTAGTCATGCGTATGTTTATGTTTCTGTCGGAGGCACAGTCTCCCAATGGGCATTTGAATTCATATACCAGGTTAGTCCTAGCCACACTGAAGGTATGTGATAAAGCGAAACAGTCAGTCTGTGTGTGTATATATATATATATATATATATATATATATATATATGTGTGTGTGTGTGTGTGTGTGTGTGTGTGTGTGTGTGTGTATGCCTGGGGTTGTGCATGCTTACTCTGAATGCATGTGCTACATTCTAGTTGGGCAATTTAATGGATCTTTAATTGTTGATTATAGCGTCCGTTTCGCTCATAAAAAAATTAATATATGCACGCAATCGTCCCCATCTGTCGGTGTGTATATTTATTTGATTACTTAAGAGCTTTTACATCCTAGGTCATAAAGAAATATGTAGAGAAAACGTTAAAATAAAAGACGCAGTAAATAAGTAAATTATAGTCACAACACAAAATGTCTTTCTTAAACTTAATCGTCCGTGAAACACTTTTTTAATTCTCGATTGATCTCGGATATTTCAGTCTTGTTCTACAGTCGAGCTAACGTGCCTAATCTTGTAAAAGGGGGGGGGGTGAAACCAGAATGTTGGAAACATCTTTTCTATAAACTATTAAAAAACATGCACAGAAAGAGAAAGACAGAGAGAGACACATAAAGAGAGAGAAAGAGAGAGAGAGAGAGGGAGAGAGGGGGAGGAGAAGAGGAGAAGAAAGATAGAAACCAACGGAGAAAGTGGGGCTTTACATGCCTTTATAGAGTACATGCACAAGCACACTTGTTCATATGCAACATTTCGACTTCTGCTCGTTGAATACTCCCTGACCTATTACTATGTGTGCCCGCCGATTTGGCATTTATATACACTTCATGTCCCTTAATTCTTGTGAATTACCCGGTGACCTTCGAGTAAAAATACTAGCCAACAAAGTCAAAGGTAACATTGTGACTGAGTTCGAATCTCCGACCAGTAGTAATTATCATTCCCTACACTGAAGATTGCACTAGTTTCGTTTATACAAATAACTGCTAATATTTATTTTAAAATATCATAGGCATATATATATATATATATATATATATATATATATATATATGTATATATATATATATATATATATATATATATATATAGTAATTTATAAAATATATATGGCGACTAAGCTACACTGAATATTCTGCGTTTCATCAACTGTAGGATTCGTCAGGCTTAGGCGCATAAGCCTGACGAATCCTACAGTGGATGAAACGCCGAATATTCAGTGTAGCTTAGTCGCCATATATATTTTATAAATTACTAACTAGCTCTACCTACGTATTGAGCACTTTTGAAGTAAATACTTAAAGTTTACGCATAAATCTATACTTTCGTATATTAAATTTATGTGAGTAAATGAAGTAGTTATATATATATATATATATATATATATATATATATATAATTTAAATGGGAATTTTAAAACTTTGAAGTGTCGAATGTAAAGATAAAATCATTTTTATTTACTGCTTTTTTTTGTAAGTCCGATATTTCGCTAATACATAGCCTCATCAGGGTGGAAAGTCCGGTTCGTGATTTTTTTTCTTTTTCTTCATTTTGGTGTTATGGCGAAGAGAAGAGAATTTACGTGCTGTTCCGGTGATTTCAAGTGTATAATGCTCCAGTTTCGAGCGTAATTTAAAGTAAAGTAAAAGATATATATATATATATATATATATATATATATATATATATATA
>NC_136482.1:167112432-167224932 GCF_053919585.1 Euprymna scolopes | reverse complement strand
TGTTGTTGTCGTCGTCGTCGTCATCATCATCATCATCATCATCATTGGCTCTCATGGAGCTTTCACACAAGTCAACAAACGATCTGATTGGAAACCTGTGGTGTTCTCTGGAAGCTGAGTGACAACAAGTCTCCCCAGACGTCCAGCTCTTTCCACCCCCTTCGATAGCATGTGCAAATGAATTTGCACCATCGCAACAGCCGCTTACCATTGATTTCTCGCTGGTAGTGGCCATTGGTTTATACTGGAATTTGAGTGGCACTCAGCCTCCTCAAGGTCCCAGTTCTCTTTGCGTTTGTCCAGCCGAGGTCTGGTTGGCGCTCGCTAATCGGTCTTTCAGTCCTTATTGACCCTTCTCGGCCCTTTGGTATCTTTTTTTTTGGGGGGGGGGTATCGGTGATGAAACAATAGGGGGTGCATGATGGGGGTGTAGAACTTGTAAATATGCAGTTTCGGTGTTCTTCATTCCCTGTAAGGCTTATTCGTTATATTGTCTTGTATTATTCTCCGCATTCAAGGGTTTTCCTTAATATTTCAGTCGTTTTCATTATCGTTAGTCGTTGTACTTTTGCAGTTATTCGTCTGATTCCAATTTCTGGCATTCTTTTTTCGAAGTTTTTCGGAATTGTTCCTAGTGCTCCTACTATTATCGGTACTATTTGGACTTTCTTCATGATCCAAATCCCTTTTAACTCTCTGGCTAGCTCTGTGTATTTGCTTCGTTTCTCCTTTTCTTTCATACTCACCCTCTGATCAGCTGGGACTGCAAAGTCCACGATATGACAGGATTTTTTTTCTTGTTAATTATTACGACATCTGGTCTTCTTGCTTGGATGGGTTTGTCCGTCTGTATGTCCATGTCCCATAGGATTTTGTGGTTCTCGTTTTCGAGTGCTGTTGCAGGTTTGTGCTTGTACCATTTGTCTGTACGCTCAAAATGCAGTCGTTTACACAATTCCCAGTGTACCACCCTCCCCACTTGGTCATGCCTGTTTTTGTATTCCTTTTGGGCAAGTTTGCTGCATTCGCTTACTGTATGGTTTATCGTTTCGTCTCTTTGTCCACAGAGTCTGCATTTGCTGTTTTCTTGTGTTTTATCGATCCTTGCTTTGATATGGTTGGTTCTTATCGAGTTATCTTGTGCTGCAGTTATTAGAGATTCAGTTTCTCGGTTTATATGTCCTTTTCGCATCCATGTCCAGGTGTTTTCGTTATTCTCATATTTTGTCATGCTTATGAATCTTCCGTGGAGTTGTTTCTCTTCCCATTTCTCTTTTCTCGTTTTGTCGCTTGTCTCTCTGTTTTCTGTTTTGTTTTTTTTCAGTGCCTCTCGCTGCCATAATTATCCTTTCAGTGTTTTGCATTATGTATTTTTCTAGTTCTTTTGTCGTGTCCTTCACGCAGTCTTCTATAGAGATCAGTCCCCTCCCACCGTATTTCCTTTTGACGTAGAGTCTGTCAATATTATTATTATTATTATTATTATTATTATTATTATTATTATTATTATTATTATCTAAATATTAATTTACTTGTCCGCGTCCAGTGTCACAAAAAATTATTACCGCAAAAATTAATTAATGAAAAACGATTTACTTCCTTTTATAGTCGCTCTTTATCAGTTAAAAATTATTAAAACCATTTCCCTCAAAAAAAGAAAAAAATGGCTGACTGTTCAAAAGTGGCTATTTTGTTTTATAATTAAAAAAATCATATTTTATTTTATAATTTAAAAAAATCATATTTTTGCTTTTTTTAATATAGATTCTTTTTAAAATTAAAAAAATGTGCAAGTGAATTGGCATCTGTTTCTTTATAATTTATATAAAAAATAATTAAGGAAAATAAAACAAAACAATGTATTGTATATTGAATTTTCATTTAAATTTTTAAAATTTTTTAAAAGTAATTCTTTTCAGCTTTAAAAGGTTAAAAAGAATTTACTAAAAAATCTTATTATTATTGTAATGGTTATACACTTTTTATCTACTTTATTATGGATACATCTATTCATTGTAGGATCTTAATGTATGTCTCTAAAAAGGATGGCGATGCCTAGTTTCCTTGTGTATTAAGGTTATGACATAATAAATACACTAGGAAAGTATTGTTCGATCGCAACTAATCATGTGAAGATGAATATACAAAATATACAACGTTTATTTTCAAGTTTTTAAATTCTAATATGGCCGCCATATACATATCTGAGCAAATACAATCATTGATTTTCTGATTCCTTAGACAAAAGCCCTCCCCCAAAATGATAGTTTTGCAAATCTTCAAAAAATTCCCACAAAATTACATAATGAAACTGACTATATAATAAGATGAATGTACAAAATTTATAAGTTTTTTTTTTTTTTAAATTTTGACCCTTAATTTGACTCCTTAAAAACTATTTTAACCGGATAAAGACCCATAAAAAACGGTCCATAACGAATTCAATCATTTGAGGCCTTTAACGCGGCTCTGCGACTTTTAGTTTTTTTTTTTTTTTTTTTTTTTTACACAGTGATCACCACTTATCAAGGCCCGGAAGCCACTCAGGGATAAGGGTTATTGCAAGTACATTACGTTAGTGAGGAGATTTGATGAAGTGCTTAATTAAGGGGGCGGTTCATTAGGAATTTGTTAACATTGGATTTGAAGACATCCAAGTTGTAGTCCGGAGGGAAGCAGGCAGACGGAACAGAGTTCCACAGGCGTGCAGTTCTAAGAAAGAAGCTTTGTTCCTGGAATCCGCGTTTTGATTAAGGCACAGATATAGAGTGGGGGAAATTTTTCACAGTGGATTCAGCTAGACGGGTGTTTTTCGTGAAAGATTGGCGAGGAGGGACCAGAGATTGGAGTTCAGACGAGCACCTGCCATGAAAATAACGATAAAACAAGGATAGGCTCGCAACGTCTCTTCTGTGGGAGAGAGGTTGCAGGGTAGAGAAAAGGGCATCCCCCACTAAGCCACGAAGTCTATTTTGTACTCTGTCAAGGCATGATAGGCTGTTTTTGGCAGCTCCTGCCCAGATATGGCAACATTATTCCATCCTTGGACGTACTTGGCTTTTATATAGATAGAGAATTGCATCAGTAGTGAGATATCTCCTGGAGCGGTAGAAGGATTCCACCATCTTTCCAGCGACCTTGGTAACAGACTTGATGTACGTGTTCCATTTCAGATCAGGAGTAAAGGTCAAACCCAGAAGCTTGTCAAAACACGGGGCCTCACCCAGACGAGAGCCATCCATCACAATTGATGCCAGCTGGGGATCAGAGCGTTGATGATGTAAGGATAGTAAGTCCGGTGCGAAGTTAACAATTCAGTTTCGGAACAGACAGATATAGTGAGTTTTATAAATTAGATTTGTTCACTCATGTTGCTTTGTTTAGTTTCGTTAATTTATCTCAGATTCTTATAATTAGAGATGTTCCATTTATTGCCGGGACAAAAATATAAAGAAACCAGGAATTATATTTGTGATTAAATCCTGCATGAACGAGGAACCAGCATAAAGGAATTCTTCGTACTATCAGCACAATTATTTATGGGTTTATAAATTTACAACTATAAAGAATCATTATTTTTTGTATTCTTTAGATTGTTTGAACTATTGTTTTTTATGCTGGTTGTTTTTTCTACAACGTTTCAGCCGATGTAACCTCCGACATTCTTCAGGTGCATTCGGTCCTGGATATGACCTTAAAATATAAAATACTTAAATATAAATATGAATATAAATAAAAAAGCTTAAATATCCGATAGTGAGGCCCCAGCTTGCGAGCTTTGGGGAGTGTGGAGCCACGTTTTAATTGCCATTGTTTCCAGGTTCACTCTGACCCGGAGTGGTAGTACCTGTTAGGGTCCCAACTATGGGTTAAATAGAAACCGACTTGAAAAAAAAATTCTATTAAAGAATTTTTCTTCAAAATAATTGGATTCAGCATTAAATAACCTGAAAGGGGTGGGTATGCCGTAAAACAAAAACAGCCAACCAAACCATCAGATGCGTTCACACTGGGTGTTTTAGTGAATGGTGAAACATAGCGCCACGTTTATTTTCTTTTTTAAATAAATACGGGTCCATTCTGATTTTTTTGTTTGTTTTTTTATATTATGTTTGTATATTTTTGAGATAGAGCTTGATAAATATTTAGATTGTTTGGACTATTATTCTCATCTTGAACCCGGATTTATTCAAAAAGAAGTAGACTTGGTGCTATTTTTTTTTACCATTCACTAATAAGATCCAGCGTGAATGCACCTGAAGACGGTCGGAGGTTACATCGGCTCAAAACGTTGTGAACAAAAACAACCAAAATGAGAACAATAGTCCGAATAATACTAAAATAATCAACAAGCCTCATCTAAAAAATATGCAAACATCATATAATGAATAATATTAAATCCTCATATGTAATCAAACTTTTCGGCTGTTAGTAGATGTTTAAATATAACATTAATTTGTATAATGAATCATTTTTTTTTCTTTTCTATTTTATTCGTAAGAAATTTTTTCGAAATTATTATTATACAAGCAGGAAGATCCGACGTTGCCCAGGATTGAATGTGGATCAACGAATCCTCCGCACTTCTAATATTTTATTGTCATCGATACTGATTAAATCGATCGATTAACTGTTCTAGAAACACCAGGATGCATAGGGAGAAATATCCACATACTCCCATGTGCTCTGAACAGAAACATCCATTGGTAACGCGCCTCTATCTTATCAAAGAACCTAATGTTAGCTTATACGTCGGGCCATTCCGCTACTGCGGAGAGACACGTAGAACTAGGTGTGTCAGAAACTAACCTTACGAATGCGTGAAATATAGTGAATAATTCGACCCCCTGTCTTTCCAAGCTTATAACCACTCGAAAAATATAATTCAAACCCTATTTTTTTTTCAATTTAAGGAGCAGGGACCAAGGTTTCATTTAAAAAAAATAAATAAAAACGTGTTTTAAAAAAAAGGTTTAAAACTTCGGACTTTACAGGTAAATTTCTAAAAAGCACTACTTTTTTTGTTTTAAATTTGAATATATTATTTATTGATCTTTTATCTTCAATTTGTGATATATAAAACTTTGGTGAGTAAATTAATTATTTACTTTTTAATAGCCATTTCAAAAGGGGGGGTGCGTGAATTAAAAAAACAACGTTTGTCCAAAATATTATATTCGGTTTATTGAAAAGAGCACAAAATTTCACATTGATCCTGAAAATATCGTAAAAATAGAATATTAAAAAATATTGACAGATTTTTAAAGTTTAAAAATTGAAAAATACTGAACTCGTAAAATTCAATTAATTTCATTACTGTTTTTTTAAATAAAAAAAAATATTTCTATTACTTTTTATACAACTTTAATAGTTTATTTTGGAAGTATAATCCATAAAGAAAATAAACAACCCACTTTTAAAGGAGAAATTACGAGTTTTTTTTATATTTTATCCGCAGTTTCGTGTTAGGGGTGTCAAAAATTCCTACAAAACTTCTGATACACCTAACGTAGAGCTTCCTCACAGTTCATTTCGTAGGGTGTCCCTATCTAGAACAGGCAATCAATCGATTTGATTGAAAATAGGCGATTTTTTTTATTTCGATGTTACTAAAAGTATGGAAGGATGGAACATTTGTTGATCTTCATATAATCCCGGATAACGTCAGGTCTTCCTGATTGTTGCTGAATGAGTTCGAATATTGCCTAAATTGGTTTAACTAATTAGGCTCGGGACTTGTTTAATGACGTTAGAGATTAGAGATTGAGAATTCCATGCGTGCGATCCCACAATTCGTGGCTCAGCTTATGATAATCTTCATAGATACGGAATTTCACGTTCTTAGGTCTAACAATATACAAATTGTGTAAAGATTGCTTTTGTTCCACCCTGATTTGATTCATCAGCTTCTCTGCCGTTTCCTGATATTCTTCTTTCGCTCGCTATAAATTATGCTGTTGTAATCCCTTGAATATCTTGCATCTGAAAAGGAAAGCGACAAAATGTTTTTATTTATTTGTAGTGTGTTTATGTGAAGTTGTATTGGAACGAGTGAAGGGCCCTTTGAAGGGTATTGGAATCGGTATCGGAATCGGAAAATGTGTGCCATTTTTCCAATGCCCAAAACGAATCTTTTGTCTATTTTTTTTTTTTTTATTTGACGTTGTTTTAAATAAACTCTTCCATTGTTGGAAGTAAGGTGTTTAAGAAATAAATATTGATTGATTTTAAAAAATCAGTAAAACTAAAGTTCTATAGATCATCCCCCACAAAGTTTTATTTTTTACGTTTGAAAAAAAAAATCTGCACATTTAGCATGTGTTTTTAAGGGGATTGGAAAAAATAACAACTCGATAGTTCAATGTTTAAAGATTTATATATATTATTATAATCGAAACCGGAACCGGTAAATGTACCGGAATCGGGAACTTAGTATTGAATCAGTAATGGTATCGGAATCGGGAACTTAGTATTGAATCAGTAATTGTATCGGAATCGGGGAAATATTGGAATCGTTCTACTACTAATATGAAGTGTCAAAAGAAGGCGAAATTCATTTTGATTGGTTGATTATTGGAACGGTCATCCGAGATCCTATCTTGTACGGCGGACACTTGACCTTTAACCCGCATCACACACCGTTACCGCCGAACGAGGTTGATTATATCGGCGAAAGAGAAGTATTTTATTCACGTATAGGTTGGGTGAAAGTGTGCGTCGCAGACACATTAACTCAATGTTTCTATAATGTAAGGAAGTTTGACACGGAATCGTTTTTTTTTTGTTTTTTTTTAACTAATAGGATTAGTGTAAAACTTCCAGAAAGACGGAGTTTTCTCAAAGACCAGCTTGATGATTTTTTTCTTCCAAATTAACAACACTTGTATTAGAGGTCGCACCACATCCGCCATCACTGGTTTGCTGCCAAGGTCGGCACAATGAAAATGAGATAAATACTCTACCCTCTCTCCGTATCCCTCTCCCTCTCTTTTGTCCTCGTTCTCTGTATATTTATAGATCCTCATATATATATATATATATATATATATATATATATATATATATAAATATGAAAAACATATATGAATTTACTTGATTCCTCCAGCCTCGACAGACGTGTTTCAAATATTCTCTCCAGTTCTTTTTCTTTTAATGATTTGGAATTCATTCCATTTGCACTTGTTTCCAAGGAACTCTGCCTTTTGGATCATTTTGGACCATTTGGAATTTACCCACTGGATTGGAAATTTTAAATTCGACCGTTTTGGATTTTACCATTCTTGGATTTTTTACCCTTCACCGGACTATCCATTCATGTGAAATCTTTTTATCATTTTTTTTCCTCCTATTCCCCTTACCTCATCCTTTTTTTTTTTAACCAAGTAAGATCTGTGACTTACTTGTAGTTTCATTAAATACTTTTATATGCAAAATCCGATCCTGCATTTTGCTAATTCCTGCCCTGTGATGAGAAGGACATTATTTCTTCGAAACTCCGCGGATTAAGGACTATCCACTTATCTTGTGCTTCCTTTTTTAAAATTAAATATGGTTTTAACTCTTTTTCAAGATGTCTTTTACCATGTTTTATTAATCATTTGTTCATATATATATATATATATATATATATATATATATATATATATATATATATATATATATATGGGGGGCCGTGTGTGTGTATCGCAATCATGAAGAGAAGGCTTTCACAATTCATCATTTAAAGCGTTTTAGAATAAAGAAAACGGGCGAAGAAGAAAAGAAGAGAAAAAAGGGGGGGCAGCTGACCGGTTTCGCCCTCGCTTTCTCAAAGCTGTATCGCGGGATTTTAAAAAGGAGAAATCGAAAAATATGTACAATTTAAAATAAAATTACGTTGCGTTCCGTTATGTGTGGGGAAAAGTGGGGGAGGTGATTAAAATAAAGCAACTTCATGATATTTCTCGAAGATCATAGCGACTAATCACGCTGAAACATAAGAGGCATTCCCTCTGTTTACAGAGAGAATGCCTTCTCAACCGAACGTGAAGAGTCTCCAAGATCTTTAAATGGAATAATGAGTGAGAACGACTTAGGATTGAAAAAAATGTTTTCGTGCTAAAGTTCGCTGCACGTGACGGTATATATATATATATATATATATATATATATATATATATATATATATATATATATATATATTTATATATATATATATATATACTAGACCACCCGTGACCCGTTGGGTCAGTACGTTATATTAGCTATGGAATTCATGTATGAGCGTGACACTTGTGGCATAAAGAAAATAGTTTTTTTTTACATAACAGAAGCATTTCTATGAAAGTATATTAAAATGAAAAAAGAATATAGATAGATTTCTATGAGTCGTTCTGTTTATTATAATTGTTATTTTTTTTTAAATTACAGTTACTGAATTATAAGTGGTTGGTCATACTTATAGGTAAATATGCACTGAACAGGTATCATAATCCTTATTATAGTTAAATTCAAATTTTGATATATCATCTTTTAAATGAAATTGTTAGTTGAAAGTATAGAATAATAAAAAAAAACACTCTCTACATGTTAATAATGGCTTTTTAAATAGAAAATGAAAATAAAATGTAACTTTTTTCATTTAATTTAAGCAAACATTCAGTACCCATTGTGTAAAATATTTAATTTGTATGTTAATAATAAGGTCAATAAAATTAAGACAATTCTTTTCTATTTACATTTTTTGTACAATTAATTTTTTTTAAAGAAAACTTTTGTTATCCTTTTGCTTAATTGAGACTTCTTATCAGGTTCTAACTCTCTTATATCCAGATTAATTATATTAATCAATTTATTTTATTGAATATGTATCGCTGAAAAGCACGGGTGCTTAAGCACTTATTGTACAGAAAATAAATATTGTATTCATATGCTAATAATAAGGTCACTAAAACTAAGACAATACTTTTCTATTTACAACATTTTTTGTACAATTTGAGTGTTTTAAAAAAACTTTTATGTTTTCCTTTCGCTTAACTATCCAGTTTTACATCGCTCCCTTTTTCTCTCTCTCACACATACACGTAACTATTTCTCGCGTACGTAACGAAAACAGAGGGAGTAGGAGTGTTGAAATCTATGAGAGTGAAAGTGAGAGGTGTTTTCTTTCACCGCCGCTGTTTCTATTAATAATGAGTGTTGTTTTTTAAAAGGGAGAAGTTTTTTTGAAAATTCGACAGACTTTACGAAGTTGAATGTTTTTAGCCATTAAAAAAAACAAACAAAAAACTACGGTTGATTTTATAAAATTATTTATTTATAATGACATGAATTAAAGATTTCTCGCGTACGTAACGAAAACAGAGGGAGTAGGAGTGTTGAAATCTATTAGAGGGAAAGTGAGAGGTGTTTTCTTTCACCGCCGCTGTTTCTATTAATAATGAGTGTTGTTTTTCTTGTTTGTTTACTTTTGTTTTTTTAAAAGGGAGAAGTTTTTTTGAAACTGCGACAGACTTTACGAAGTTGAATGTTTTTAGCCGTAAAAAAAAAACAAAAAACTATTTGATCAAATTAAATGAAATTGTTTGTATTAAAAGCGATATAAAAATTCCGGAATTGGAATAACGGATTGAAGACGTTGCTATTTACGCATGCGCAACCGGATGTTGAAAACCGGAAATCTGATTGCAAACATACAAGATCCATAGACTTTTAGTATTATATAGATATATATATATGTGTATATATATATATATATATATATATATATATATATATATATATATATATATATATACAGAGTGAGAGAGAGAGAGAAAGGAGGGGAGAGAAAGTAAAAAAGGGAGCAAGACTAATTCATAGAAAGTTTTGCTGTATCACATCTCTTCATTATGGCTAGAAAAGCAAATGCTCTTAGCCGAGATGAAAACTCGATCGTCTATATGGCAATCGCGATCATCTGACACGTGCTAAGTCTGAGCGAAATCTTTATGTAAATAGTTTTAATTTGCTGAAAGCTCCATTTGTTTACACAAAGAGCAATAGCCTATAAGCTAGTGATAGTTCGCAAGTTCACTTACCAGGGAGCTCAACTAAAGAAAGGCGCATATTTGATCAACAGATAAGCAGTCTAATAGGTACACGCATTAGTTAATAAATATGTGACTTATATGTGAAAAACATTCGATACAATATTTATAAAAGACATGGGATGTAGAATTAAAGTAGTCTGTTGATTTGCTAAAATTATTTTATATAATGGCTTGAATTAAAGTTTAAGACGAAAACGTCGTGTATCGTGGACCAATTGTGCTCTAAACAGACACATTCGTTTTGAACGCGCCCCTGTCATATCAAAGAACCTACTGTTGATTTTATATTTTTAGTTTAATTTTCATTAGTGTTCGTTCAGTTTAATTTTCATTAGTGTTCGTCTAGTTTAATTTTCATTAGTGTTCGTTCAGTTTAATTTTCATTAGTGTTCGATCAGTTTAATTTTCATTAGTGTTCATCCTATTTAATTTTCATTAGTGTTCGTTCAGTTTAATTTTCATTAGTGTTCGTCTAATTTAATTTTCATTAGTGTTCGTTCAGTTTAATTTTCATTAGTGTTCGTCCAGTTTAATTTTCATTAGTGTTCATCCTATTTAATTTTCATTAGTATTCGTCCAGTTTAATTTTCATTAGTGTTCGTTCAGTTTAATTTTCATTAGTGTTCGTTCAGTTTAATTTTCTACTAGGGCACCTTCATGCCAGACTTTGCATATATCAAGAGCCACTGCCATGGTTTCCCTCGTCTTATCCAACGCATACTGTATGTGTTTAGCGATAACTCTTAAATAATCTGCAGGAGTACGCCATTGCCTAAATCCATATTGTCGGTCAGAGAGAAGATTAGATTTGAAATAATAAAACAGTATTCAGCAGCGATGTCCTTCTTGATGTAAATTAAGAAAGGAATTTCTGCGGATTACTGTTTTTGTTATATAAGATTTAAAGAAAGTCAATGATTAATATATTATTTAATTTAAATAAAAATAATAATTTAAATTAAAATAATAATTTAAATTAAAATAATTTAAATTAAAATAATGGTTTGAATTAAATCAAAGAACAACGATAAGGTTTGGTTTTGGAATATGTATTTTTAATTGAAAATATCTATTTTTAATTAAAAATATGCATTTTTAATAAAAAAATATGTATTTTTAATTAAAAATAATTGGAAAAACGCTTAAGCTTTGTGTGATTTTTCTCTCAGCGCCAAAATGAACATAGTTTATGCCATTTTTTTAAAATAGCTTCTTCTTAGCTAATGTAAATGTCTCCTCTCATCACCTAGGACATAAGCTCACCAACCCCTTTCTCTGTTGTTTCAGAGTATAGAGTGAACAGCATTCTTTAGTGGACCTGAACTTGTATGAAACTTGGAGGCCACACTCAGACTTCATCAAGATCGTCAGTGCCGTGTGTAATCAACCCTTGTCAGTCTCTTCGCCCATACATCATCGACTAAGGAAAGGTGTGCTACTCATCTACTTCTATGTATTTTTTTGCAGACTGGAATGCTCTACTGCGCTGGATCTTCAATCCTACTTTTCGAACCTTGTGTCACATCTTTCCACTGAGAGAGGGACATCAATATCCCAAAAGAAACCCAATACAAACTGGGGAACGAACTATGTATGAGGGACGTTCGAAAAGTAATGCCTGCTATTTTTCATCCGAATGGATCAGTGCAAATTGCATGGTTATGATTACTGAGCTTATGCATTCATAAAATGAAAGTTTCACCTCTCTGTTGCAGATATTAACGGTGCGAGATAGAAAGAAGCCCTTGTCATGGACGTGCGTCAGAAGCAGAGATGCGTCACTGAAATCCTTCATACAAAAAAAAAATGATCCGATTAACATTCATTGGTGACTGTTGAAAGTTTACGAAACCGATACAGTTGATGTGAGCATAGTTAGGAGATGAGTTCGTCGATATCAGAGTGGCAACAGAGATGTGAGTGACAAAGTGCGCTCCGGATTTAAAGACCCAGGCATGGAAAGACGCGGGCAAAAGTGCATTGAGAATGCAATATATATAGAAAATTAATTCTGGAGGTCAAAAAGTCGCTTGTTCTAATGGTACCACTTCCGTCTTCGTAGCTCTTTAACGTTTTAGTTTTTTTTTTAGTTAAAATATAGACGGTCTTACTTGTGGCACGACCCTCGTATATTTTAAGGCAATGCACTGTACTTGCATTTTTTCTTAATAGGATATTTGAAATTTCATTTTCTTTTAAGTTGATGCATTTAAGATTTCGATAAACACAGTCGATGCATCCGTTCAGTTACAAGAGACAATGGATACCCCTTGAAAAGATATCTGCACGAATTGTTAGGCAAGGGTTACACAATCTCCAACCATGCCTCTCCTGAATCGGCACTGCTTGAGTTTAGTGACAAGAAGCCCAAGTCGACTGGAAACAATGCCGAGATAAGCAGAGAGCACATAAAACACCTGGAATTCCCAAATGGTCACCCATTTTAGTACTGACCAGGCTCAACGTTGCTTAACTTATATCACACTAGCATGTGGACACTTAAGTATACTTTAATTCATGCAAAGTTCCTATTTAATGTTACAGAGCCAATTCACTATTGAATATTATATTATACCTAATATATAGCACTGATTTCCAAAGTTTAAAAAAATGACGACTGCCATCAGTTAGAATCGAAACGAAAACATTTAGCGCTCCAGCCGCGTTTCCTACCGTTTAAGCTATCTATGGATAGATAAGATTGAAAATTAGACCACTCCAAACTATAAATAAATTTGTGCACGCTAAAAATAATAGAAATATATCGGCAATTTGAAATGACCATTTGGCATTTCAACTTGCCGTACGCGTTATTCCTGCATCCAAACAAAGATTTTACTCATTATGAACCAGCTTTGGTGTATAAATACTACTTCCTGTAAATTTCAGTGTTATGTGACCAGTAGTTTAGGTGATTATCGGTTAAATATCTTCACAGACAAACATACATCTGTTTTTTTAATATAGATTAACAAACAATAATTTGAGCGAAATAAAACGTTGCCTCGTGAAAAACTCACAGCCACATGAAATTGTCTGCTAACTTTATTACGATAGATGCGTTTCTGCATTAAAAAAAGAAGCTTTGTCCATCGGTTCGTCAATCTTTCCTGCTTTAAAGACATATCTTTGGAATATCTATCCTTTCCAATTGTTTCTAAGGACAAGCGTGAGAGATGGTTACATGTCTCGACGATTTGATATTTTTGAATGACGGGTCGAGTTGGCTACTGCAGACAAGGTAAGTTAAAAAAAAATCTCGAGAAGAACACCCCTTTCCCACAAAGGAAAGAAGAAAAAAATATCAGGTGTCCCTTTCTTTGATAGCAGTCAAGTCGATGTCTTGATTGGTTGTCAACTACGTGTCCG
The DNA here is from genome assembly GCF_053919585.1 of Euprymna scolopes. Lineage (NCBI taxonomy): Eukaryota > Metazoa > Mollusca > Cephalopoda > Sepiida > Sepiolidae > Euprymna > Euprymna scolopes. Next base: position 167,211,493 of record NC_136482.1, on the reverse strand, counting down.
TGTTCGTTGGGCATTGGGAGCGTTTCGAGCGTTGTCGAACGATGTCGACGCAAATGCCACGTACTCAGGATTCGAGAAGCAGTCAGCTACCCTGATTGAAAAACAGAGCAAACATCCTTCGCACAAAAAAACAATTTCGTAAATAAATAAATATCAACGACAGAAGAAAAGCGTTTTATATATTAAAACAATCAGTGTAAAGGTGGCGCGTAGAAATAGAAACAAAAACATTTAAAACATATCATTCATTTTTTCTGATACGATGCACCTTAGCAATAAGAACACATCTCCCTTCCCTTTTTTCCTTTTTTTAATAGTCACCACTTATCAAGGCCCGGAAGCCACTCGAGGATAAGGGTCAAAGAGTTCACGATAGTCAATGGGACAATATCGTAGTGATCGTTAGTAGTGGAAATTTGGTAAATTGGATTACTTAAGGCTCATCAAGAATTTGTTTATGTTTGACTTGAAAGCATATTGTAGTCAAATGGAAAGCAGCCAAACGGAAGAGTTCCACAGGCGTGAAGGTCTAAGAAAGAAGCTTTGTTCATGGAAACCATGTTCAGGTTTAGGCACAGATAAAGAGTGGGGGAATTATGTATAGTGATTTCAATTAGACGAGTGTTTTTCGTGAACGTTTGGCAAGGGATAGACCATAGATTGGAGCTCAGACGAGCACTTGCCATGAAAATAACGATAGAGCAGAGACAGATTCGAACTTCTCATCTGTGGAAAAGAGGGTGCAGAGAAGTGAAAAGGGCATCCCCTACTAGGCTACGAAGTATATTTTGAACTTTGTCATAACGTTAGGCATATGTATATATGTTTATATATAGAGGGTGGCCTAATAAAATGTATACACTCTTTAAATTACCATAATAACCAACATTTATTAGAAGAAAGAACATTTTCATACATCAAAATACTGTGAACAAATAAAGAAACCAGTTAATTATCGAAAGTGTTCAAATTATTGGCCATTGTGGTTCATGAACAGCTGACAACACTCACTGATTGAATCGGAAACGTTCCTAATTAGTTCAGTTGATAAATTGACAAATCGTCTTTCAATAGTTGCTTTCAACTCATTCTTTGTGGCTCGTTTTGTGGTGTGAACCCCGTGTTTAACATGCTCCCCAACTCCGCCCCCCCAACAGATAAATCTGTAGGGGGGGTCAAATCCGGTAAGCGTGGACAGTACTCGATACTTCCTCTTCGTCCTAACTATCTGTTTCGCAGATGACTATCAAGATATGCTTTTACGTCATTTTGAATTTCATAACATAATTGTTAGTTGAAATGCAATGTTAATTTAATTTTATTCAATTGAAGTAGTCATCATTCGGGGAAATTCAGATACCTTGGAGTTTTGTGAAATTTAATTGATAGATGTTAGTTATCAATCATCTCCGAATTTCAGTTTGCGTTGAGCAATCTCTAAAGGTTTATGGAACGTAATATATGCACAAAATTCAAATATTGTAACTTTTCATAGAACCAAGATTCTGTGAGGCTCGATTGCTTCCGATAAAATCTCAAACTAAAATTTTAGGCATTTTACAGAATCCAGAACGCAATGGATTTTGATCTAAATTTGAATAAAGATGCTGGACATACGAGGTGCCTTCAACATAAGTCCAACATAAACAAACTCCTGACAAACCGCCCCCTTAAGTAAGACACTCTATCAAAACCCCTAATACTAATGATTACTACAATACTATCTCATTGATTACTGTACACGCAGTAACCTTTATCCCTGAGTGGCCTTCGGGCCTTGATAAGTGGTGACCCCATGTAAAAAACAAACAAACCCAAAACAGGTTTCCAGACATTTCTTTGTATGGGCATTTTATTGATAGTACAAGAATGGAACTCTGCTTACGTGCACTTATTCTTGTTCGAGCATGTCAATAACCCTCGAGCAGCCTCTTTCATCTCCTCAACTGTTTCATAAATACAGCGTCTTAGGTTTTCCTTGAACTCATAGAATAACCAAAAGTCACAGGAAACAAGATTTGGACTATAGGGAGATTGAGGAACCGCATTGATGCCCATCTTTGTCCAGTAGTTTGTCTTTTTTTTCTGATCTTCTCTGAGCACCCTTGGGGCAAAAAGATAGTCCAAAAGCAGTCTGAAGAATTCCATACGTGTCTGTGACATCTTTTATTTCAAATTTACAACAGAATATTATTGCATACCGTTCTTCTAAAATGCCATCACGTTCAGATTTCATTCTTGAAATTCACCACCTGTGACAGTCAGGCTTTAGTAGGGTGCATTCCAATTCTTGGTGTAGCTGTTCACTTCAATCTGAAATCATAAAAATTAGTCAGTATCTCATAAGTAGGGCTATGACAACAGCATACTCATTTCCTTGTTTTGGTTCTTAGGTATATATCCATTGATATCTTATATGTTTTTTTTTTATGTAGAGTGATGTAATCCTAGTTGATTAACTGTGTCTGTGTCAGATATATAGTTGAGAGTAAAAACAATGAAAAGAATATGCTGTTGTTATAGTCCTACTCATGACACACTGAATTGTCAAATGTTTACGTCGATTTTAAATGCCTGTACAAAACAAGTCTGGAAATTTATTAAAACACCTCGTAAGGCGTTGTATCAATATATATATATATATATATATATATATATATATATATATATATATATATATATATATATATTTATATATATATATATATATATATATATATATATATATATATATTAATCGTTTAAAGGGGATATAAAAGGTACGCACACTTCTGGATTTTCCCCACATTAAAAACGGGACTTGTGTCTACCTCTGCCCTCGTGGCGAGGTAAGTAAAGACGAAACTTACAATTCGGCCACACACACACACACACACACACACACACACACACACACACACACACACACACACACACACACACACACACAAAAGGAACGCTTAAGCGAATTCAATGCTAGGATTTGCAGATGAATTTGTTTTCAACTTCATTCTTCGATTTATTTTCATTTCGTGGGTCGCTGTTGATTTGAAGGATTTGCAATGGTCTTTTAAATGGTAAAACGTCAATCCACACCAATTAAACCATGTTATGTCTATGAAATATATAATATGTAGTTTCCAAATATTCTTTCAAATTATTTATTCTCTCCGTCCGTCCTCCTCCTCTCTCTCTCTCTGTATGTATGTATATATATATATATATATATTTCGTCGTTCCCCTCTCTCTCTCTCTCTCTTTATCTCTCTCTCTCTCCCTTTCTGTATATATATATATATATATATATATATATATATATATATATATATATATAAAGAAAGGGAGAGAGAGAGCTAGTCGGAAATTTCTTTTAAAAAAAGAAATACACTTGCGTCTACAATTAATTCCGCTAAAAACAGGACAAGCCAACAATACATATGAAGAAACTTAAATGGGCACAACATTCTTCTCTCTCCCATACCTTGCTCTCTCTCACTCTCTCTCTCTTTCTATCATATATATATATATATATATATATATATATATATATATATATATATATATATATATATATATATATATGCAATGTGAATAGGAAGGGAATGATTGAAGAACGGGACGCTTCAACACTTTCTAAATTTCGTTTTAAACTGCTTGAAGCTCTTCAGTTCGAGGTCAAAGAGTACAACTGCCATTTTTGTCGTCATCATCATCGCCGCCCTCGTCGTCGACATCTTCGTCAGTAAGAGGAGGACCTCTCTCCTTCTTCCACCCACCAAAGGTCTGGAGCCGTGTCCCCTGTCAGAGATAAATCAAGAACCGTACGTATTTCTGGCCTAAGTAAATATCCAGGAACGGTCGAGCCCCTAAACAAAGTCTTCTGGACGATGTTTAATGAATCTGTCAAAGTGGACATGTTTCAAGAATGAACTAGCTTTTTTTTTTTTTGGAATAAGTCGCATCGAAAACTAAATTACTTGAATACAATGTTTTATTCCAGTGCAAAGGGGACAAAAAAAAAAAAAAAACTAAACAAAAATAATTAGATGACCTGTTTTAAAGAAAGCGACACAAAAAATAAAACAATACTTTTCTTCGTGTTCCTTTACATTTTTTTACCTCCAAATTTTTGTCGGGTCTGATTTTAGTTCTTATGTTTAAACTAAGTAGTAAACTTTTTCTGTCTATGTAATACTAGCAGGCTGCTCGTCATTGCCCGGTCGGAAAATACGCTTAAATATGATATTTTAATTTTATTCTTTACGTATATGTAACGTAGCGCGGACGCGCCTATGCAAATGCATGCGATATACAAGAAAAATAGCTGAACAAAATAACAGGTAAACCTTGTTACGAATGGAATTATAAATAAAATGAATATCATAAGATATCTAATTGATATCGGCTAGAACAATGTGAGTTTACATTGTTAATTCTATTATGAAAAATTAATAGTGAGTACCATTGTTAATTATTTTATAATTATTAATAAAAAATATAATAATAATAATAATAATAATAATAATAATAATAATAATTATTATTATTATTATTATTATTATTATTATGATTTTATAATAATTCTTCCTCTCCTTCTTCTTCTTCTTCTTCTTCTTCTTCTTCTTCTTATTATTATTATAAAAAAATCGTATTATTGTTAGCAATAGTAGTCGAAGGTCTTGAAATTCGTGTAGACCTATCCTGAATAGGTGGTTCCATCCAAGTTGCGATAGTAATTGGCGTTGTCTGGTATTGTGAGCTCTACTGTTTGTGCTCTCTGTATTAGTTGCAATAATAATAATAATAATAATAATAATAATAATAATAATAATAATAATAATAATAACCAGGAATATCCACAGCGGCATCAGCATGAATAAAGACACCATCATATTATTCTAGCCTTTTTGTTAAAACTGTATCGCCCTCCCTTACTAAAATAAAAACTTTGATATATTACCTGGGCTGATTATTTCATTACAAACACACCAATTAATTAACTCACATTTCCTCATTTTTCATAATTCTTGGATATGTTACTAACTTCGACAATCATTTTGCATAATTTGAACCCACATGATCACCCCCCTTTACTAAAATAATAACTTTAATATATTACCTTGGCTGATTATTTAATTACAAACACATCAATCAATTCCAGGTATTCTCATAGTATATATGTTCCTCCTATCTTATCCAATCCCGGGTGACGCCACATATTCTGCTAGTATATATATTCCACGTATCTAATTTGATCCCGGGTGACGGTGGGTATTCTGCTACTATATGATTTCCACCTATCTCATTCAAATCTGGGCGACGCAGGGTATTCTGCTAGTATATATTTGCACTTATCTCATCCAATCCCGGACTGACTTCATATACACCACCCCACTGTTAAAATATACATGAAATAATGTAATGTCTAAATCGTAAACTGTTTCAGCCACTTCCGGGACTGACTTCATATCCCTACCCCACTGTTTAAAATATACATGAAATAATGTAATGTTTAAATCGTAAACTGTTTCAGCCATTTTCGGGACTGACTTCTTATCCCCCACTCCATAATGTTTAAAACGTAAATGGTTGCTGGGGCTGATTTCATATCCATCCCATGGGTAAAAATATACATTAAATAAAGTAATGTTTAATATGTAAATTGTTTCAGCCATTTCCGGTACTGATTTAATATCTCCCACCCCACCGTTAAAGATATACTTGAAATAAGATAATATTTAAATCATAAACTGTTTCAGCAGCTTTTCGAAATTAATGCATAAAAATATAAAAATCATTAGAGATTAGGCAACCATTACTTCAACATGAATTTCTGAGTGTAGTATCAGTCTCAGCATTCCAGTTAATTTAATCTCCCCTCCTTATGAAGAGTGTTTGTAATTACTGCCATAGGTACATTAAATATGAACTTAGGATTACTTGATATATTTACGTGATTTTTGGGATGTTACAAATAAGTACATCGCGTGCACTGATCCATTTAACTGATTTTGGGAATTAGCAGAACATTCATGTGATTTTGAGAATATGACATCTTATGTCAATTTAGTACATCATAAGTATATTATATGCATCTTTTTTTAACAGAAGATAATGACGTCATCACCGGAAGTAAACACGTCAACTATCACCCCTCACTCGAAAAGAAGGGGGAGATTATGCCTGGGATCTCATTAAACACTTACCAAATCCATTTACTCATATTTAGTATAATCTATATATTAATACGCTAGCGTGTGTGTTCTTAAATCTCAGCCAATGAAATTTGCCGGAAAGCGTGTCACACAAAAGAACACACACGCTATCGTATTAATATATAGCTAACAATAATAATAATAATAATAAGATGAACAACCTAATTAAAGGAATAAACAAGTGGGCAGTATCACTAATAATATACTCTGGACCGTTTGTAAGCTGAACCAAAAGAACTAAGGAATATTGACTAGAAGACCAGGAAACTACTCACAATGTACAATGCACTACACCCAAAGGATGATACTGACCGTCTATATGTGAAAAGGGAAGACGGAGGGAGAGGGCTGCTCTGTACAGAAGACTGTGTAAATAATGCACACAAAAAAGGATTAGAAAAATACATAATGCAGAACACTGAAAGAATAATTACTGCACCAAGAGACACGGAAGAAACAAAACCAAGATAGAAAAAAAGACGAGGAATAAGACAAGAAAGAAAAATAGGAAGAGAAACAGCTACATGGACGATTCATTAGGATAACAAAAGAGAGACTAACGAAAATACTTGGGAATCGCTACAAAAGGGAAATATTAACACCGGAACTGAATCACTAATAACAGCTACACAAGATAACGCAATTAGATTCAATCACATCAAAGCAAGGATCGACAAGACGCAAGAAAACAATAAATGCAGACTCTGCGAACAAAGAGACGAAACGATAAACCACATAATAAGTGAATGCAGCAAACTAATCCAAAAATATCAAAAATAGACAGGGTCAAGTGGGGAAGGCAGTATATTTGCATCTTGAACACACAGACAAATGGTACAAACACAAACCGACAGCAATACAGGAAAATGAAAGTCACAAGATTTTATGGCACATGCATATACAAGCGGACAAACCCATTCTAGCAAGAAGCCCGGATGTCATAATAGTTAACAAGAAGGAAAAGTCCTGCCAGATTGTAGATTTTGCTGTTCCAACAGACTATAGAGTGAAGATCAAGGAGACTGAAAAGCGGAGCAAATACACGGAATTGGCTAGAGAGCCCAAAGGGATCTGGAAAATGAAGAAAGTAAATATAACACAATAATAGGAGCACTAGGAACGATACCGAAAAACTTTGAAAAAAAGAATTGGGGGAGATTGGAATCAAAGAAATGGCAGAGAAGATACAACGAAACTCTATAATGAAAACTGCAGAAATATTAAGAAAAAATATTGAATGCGGAGACTAACAGCACACATAAACTACACACAAAGTGGACACAGAAACGGCTACAGATGAAAAACACAGAGGAACATTGCATGGAATCATTACCATTGAAGCTGTATAATCGTGAGATACCGCCATCCACTCATTTTGCGAGTGTCGCCATGAATGAGCAACACACCAAATAATGAGGGTCAAGGAGGATGGAAAGACCGAGGAAAGAAAGCACTAGGCAAACCTCCGCTAGATGAGTGCAAAGAGGACCGGGACGTCTGAGAGACTTATTGCCACCCCCATCACAGTAAAGACCAATGGTCGCCGCCAACGAAAAACCAATGGTAAGCAGTTGTTGCGATAACGCAAATTCTTTTGCAAAGATTATCAAAAGAGGAGGAGAGTGCTGGAAATCTAGGGAAACTTGTTGTCACACAGACTTAGAATCCAGAAAACACAACCACAATAATAATAATAATAATAACAATAATAATAATAATAATGATAATAATAATAATAATAATAATAATAATAATTGCAACCATAATAACTGAAACGGAAGCCACACTAAATAAGTGAGGATGGTCAAAGAGGATGGAAATATCGAGGAGAGAAAGCACTAGCCAGACCTCCGCTAGATGAGAGCAAAGAGGACTTGAACCTTGGAAAGGCTTATTGCCACGCGAATTCCATCGAAGACCAATAGTCACTGCCAACGAGAAATCAATGGTAAGCGGCTATTGTCTTTACGCAGTCATCTTATTGAAAGTGGTGAAGTGTACTGGAGAAGTAAGGAAATTTGCTGCCACTAAGACTCCAGATAAGACAACAAGTTATTCTTAAAGAGAACTTCTTTGATGTGATTAGTAGTGATTAAATAATAATAATCTTTGATGAGGACTAGGACAACAGCATCTTCTTTTCATTATTTTGACTGTTGAGTGTTTATCCATTGATATCTTATATGCTTTTTTATAGAGTGATGTGGTTCTCGGTTGATTAACTGTGTCTAACTGTGTCGGATATATACTCGAGAATCAAAACAATAAAAAGAATATGCTGTTGTCATAGCCCTAATGATGACTTGTGTGATTACTCATAGTGAGTAAATAATAATAGTAATTGGTACAAGAACATATCTTCAACGAGTACGTAGAGTGATTGAAAAAAAAACAAAAAAAACAAAACAAAAAACAGGTTTTCGAGAAATGTGATTGAAAAAAATTTAGAAAAACTAGAATTAAATTTCCTCGATTCACAGTGAAGTTTACCTGCACATTCCGACCTAAAGTTATTTTTCTTTTTGATAGAATACAAAAAAAAAAAAAGAAAGAAAAGAAAGCTCCACCCAAAGAAGGACATAAAAGCTTAACGCTTGACAGTCGTCATTCCCCTCCTTCTCTTCACTTTCTTGGACCACCTGTCCGAGTGTGTAAAACGAAGGCTTTCCGCCATTACCGGCTGACTTGCCTGAAAATGGAGGTGGATAATGAGCGCGAAGTCAATAAAAGGAGCGAAACGCCTGGGAGATTAGGAGTCTTAAACAGATGAAAGCGTAAAAAGCCTCGGAAAAGAAAAGGTAGCAACGTATAAATGAATATAGGGGTTAGGGACAATGTGGAAATAAGGCTAAAAGGGCGAACCGGGATATAATTGGTTAAGAAAGCTCAATAAATAAAACAAGGAGGGAAAGCAATAATGAAATAAGTTCCATAGTCGTGTGTGTGTGTGTGTGTGCGTGTGCGTGTGCGTGTGCGTGTGTGTGTGTTGTGTGTGTTGGGGTGTATATATATATGTATGCATATATATGTATAAATATATTTGTATTAATATATATGTATGTATTAATATATGTATGTACACACACACGCACACACACGCACACACACGCATATATATATATATATATGTTTCTGTTTTTTTTTTGAAAGCCTAACATTATTTACCATTAACTGCCCCCCCCCTTATGTTAGGCTTGTAACCGACGGTACCAATATTTTTTTGACTATCTGTACAGTTTAAAATCCATAAATATTAAGCTCTTATATTGAAAGTTTTTCCTTTGTAATCGAGCACTTGGTTGGAATTATTTCCCATAAAGCAGTAAACATATATATATATATATATATATATATATATATATATATATATATATACATGGTAGTTACCACTTATCAAGGCCCGAAAGCCACTCGGGGATGAGGGTTATTGCGTTTACAGTATTCAATGGGATAATATCATAGTCATCGTTAGTAATGGAGATTTGATAAAGTGTCTTACTTAAGGGGTCGGTTTATCAGGAATTTGTTTATGTTGGACTTTAAGACATGCAAGTTGTAGTCAGGTGGAAAACGGGCAAACGGAACTTCCACAGGCGTGCACTTCTAAGAAAAAGCTTTGTTCATGGAATCCACGTTTTGATTTAGGCAAAGATAAAGAGTGGGCAAAATTATTGACAGTGGTTTCATCTAGACGGGTGTTTTTATTTTTTGTTGTATATATATATACATATATATATATATATATATATATATATATATATATATATAGAGAGAGAGAGAGAGAGAGAGAGAGATTGATAGATATATGTGTGTGTGTGTATTTAGGTATATATACATGTATATATATATATATGTATGTATATATGTGTGTGTGTGTCTGAGTATATGTGTGAGTAGACAGCCATAGAGATATAGTAATTGTTATATACTAGTTGGCCGTTTGGTGTTGCCGGGTTGTAAACTACGCTGATATTTTGATTCATGTAGATTTCGTATTTATTATTATAGAATCTTTTCTCTGCTGTGTATTATACTGCACCTAATATTTAGCAGTGGTTTCAAACGTTAAAAATATATGACTCGGGTGCCATCAGTTAGAATCGAAACCAAACCCTATAGTCTATACGTCCATATGCATAGTAAATCTAAAAAAAAAAAATGTCCTAGTTAAACCTATAATTGAGTCTTTTTGTAAATGTAGTTAATATACGTTCAGTCGACTTAACACCTGACAAGTTTTAATGTTTAATGTTGACCCCCTTAGCAGCTATTAATGTCCCGGCTAAAATCCAAATCGAATTTGCTCCACGGTTTTTAATTCTTTATATAACAAGTTTTTAGTCTGCAGACCAAAACTTGTCAGAATAGCTTGATAAAGACTTTTCTGCACACACACACACACACACACACACGCACACACACACGCACACACACACACACACACACACACACACACACACACAAGTAAAGGCCACTTACATGCGCATATATCTCTGCAATTATATAAATACAACTTTGTCTGTGTGTGTGAGTTCATTCCTTAGAGACGCCGAAACGGCTGAAGAGAATTTCTTTAAAAGTTACAGAACTCTAGTGTATAAGTCTGGGAGTGATCTTAGTTAAGTTTGTCCCAGAATACCCTCGATAATTACCAATAATCGATAATCGAAACCGTTATTTTCATTTATCTATCATCGGTAAAGCCATTTTTTCCATGTAGTCGCTTAGCAACAATGATAGAGCAACGGCCGGTGAAAATTCTACTGTGGGTAAGTTGATAGCGTACTTTTTTTTTGTACATGTGGTTTGGGTAGGTTCAAACCCCGAAAATTTCTTAATGAAATATTCGTTGATGATCATTCAATCCTGGACTAGGGCAGCGAACTAAGTATTATGGTATTCGTTTAGTGCTTAGTTAGGTATTTATAGGGATTAATATATTTTATTCAGCGCAATACCAAATTTATTCTAGAAGTTTTATCGAAAGCTACTTGGTTGATATTGCCGACATTTTGTATGAAACTTTGCTATACGGTGCGGCGAACTAAGGCTTATAGATTTGTATTTAATTTTAGTTAAAAAGCTTGGATTGATCTTATGATAACAATGTGACATTTTGAACAACTAAAACTGAAAGACACAGAAAACTTGTCCTTTCACCTTCGAACTCAATTTAAAATAATGTACTCAGTATTTTACTTAGCTGTAAATATTAAATGTAGAGTTCTGTAAGTTTTAGATTTATAAGCAACATACAAAGACGAGAGAAGTTGTTGAATGATCGTATATATTACCAGACACTTGAGGAAAGGTAATATTAAATATAAAATTAAAAAAAAATTGTCATTTACTAACGTATTACTTATTTGGGAGAAAATACGATAAGGAAAGATAAAGAAGCTACGCGCGCAGTTTGCGTAAAAAACAAAAAGCTTAAAAATCAATTCATAATTTTATAAGACCGTTGGAAAGAAATTTCACCAAGACTTTCCCTAGCACTTTCCTACCAGTGAGAGCGAATCAAGTGATATACGATGCCTCTGTTCATTGGGAATTCCGTCAAAATAAGGGTCATCAAAAACAGCGTTCCGTATTTTTTTGTGGAAACTGTAAAGTAGCTTACAGGCAACATGAGAAGTGAATGAGATGAACTCATCATTGTGCGAGGAAGAAATAGTTTCCATTATAAAATTTATTTTTCCACCGGAAGTGAGTGGAAGTGGAAGTTATTCCAAGTGTCAGAGTGAAAATTCCTCCGTCTTCCTGAATGTATAATTTATCGACGGGGAAAGTAGAAGATTTCGAGCAAAAACAGAAAAAAAAATAAGTGGCAATGAAACACGCGTCAAGAATTGGACTAAATGGTTGATGAAGCAAAATCGTGTACGCAGCTTTCGGATAAAAAAAAAAAAACTATGGTCGGTAACAACTCAGTGAAAAATCGCTTAACTTAAGTATCTAGCTATCTGTTTGTCTGTCTCTCTGTTTTGTCTGTCTGTCTCCCTCTTTATAAGTTAATTGTTGTTACTGCGTTTTTAGTTATAGTAGCAGCCTTGAGAACGCCATCATTGTATTGCAATTTACTTATCTAAGTAATAGAGAGGATTTTGATTCCTTGCACACAAATGCATGCATTAAGTTATCATTTTTGACGGGACTCATGTTTAGTTTTAGTTTTTACGTATATATATATATATATATATATATATATATATATATATATATATATATATATATATATATATATATATATATATATATATAAAATCCTTGACTGTCATTTGGGTTTTCGGGTTTCGATCCTGGCTTGAGGCAGTTGCCTGTCTAGCCACACTGATGAGCTGTGAAACAGCGAAACAGTACTGTATGTGGATGTGTGGATGACTATAATGCTCCCTATCTTGGGTTGAGCATATTAGGAAGTGATATACAAATCGTCATTAGCATATAAAGCGACGCTCTTTGGGCAAACAAATCGAGCGGATGCCTTTGGACGATGTCGTTAATTCATTACCCACACAGCATCAGCCGTATAGCGTAATGTGAGAAGCCTTGACTGTCATTTGGGCGGGTTTCGATCCTGGCTTGAGGCAGTTGCCTGTCTAGCCGCACTAATGAGCTGTGAAACAGCGAAACAGTACTGTGGATGAATATATATACATATATATATATATATATATATATATATATATATATATATATATATATTACATAAGAGTCACCACTCATGCCAGAGGGTTTAAGAGTGTACAGTATCAGAATCATAGTAATCATTAATATTGGCGATTCGGTAAATTTGTTAACTTAAGTGGAACGGCTCATCAAGAACTTGTTTGCATTGGACTTGAAGAGGTCATATTGTAGTCAGCTGGAAAGCAGGCAAACAGAAGACAGTTCCAAAGGCATGCAGTTCAAAGAAAGAAACTTTGTTCATGGAATCTACGTTTAAGTTTAGGCAGGGATAAAGAGTAGGAGAATTTATTGTTGGTGTTTTCAGCTAGACGAGTGTTTCTGGTGAATGTTTGGCGGGGGGGGCATAGATTGGAGCTCGGACGAGCACTTGTCCTGAAAATACCGATAAAGCAGAGAAAGGCTCGCAACGTCTCTTCTATGAGAAAGAGCTTTCAGGGAAGAGAAAGGCCTACTATATATATATATATATATATATATATATATATATATATATATATATATATATATATATATATATGTGTGTGTGTGTGTGTGTGCATGGGATACTACTAACTAGTATATATATATATATATATTAATAGTGATTAATGGACAGAATGAACAATGTAGAGGCATTCGTTGAAATAAATGAAAATTATCATTGTAGACTGAGTTTTTCCTTTGACTATTGGGATACAATTAACCAGAATATATGCTCTGTAGTCGAAACCTAACTTTATCGAGCTTTCTTATTGTAACAATTTAGATGATATTATAGGCAATATATGCCTTAAAATATATTTTTATATAAAATAAGTCACTCTTTACTTTTAAATCTATCTATCTATATCTATTTATATCTATCTATCTATCTATCTATATCTATCTATCTATCTATCTATCTATCTATCTATATATCTATAAAAACAGAGATGTGTGTGCCACAGACGATTTCTGATTGGTTAATCCAATAATCACATCTCCTAAAAAACTATGGTTCGTAGGCTCTTACCTTTACCATAAAATATTATGGCTTGATTTATTGTCCATCTTGGAAGGGTTTAATTTTTTCCTAACTTGCGATTTACAAATTAAAAAAATACGAAACTGACAATCTAACAATCGAACCTCCGACATCACGGCCGCCATTATGAAACTAAACCAAAAAAAAAAAAAAAAAAGCGCCTTCACTCGTGGTCTTTACATTTCGGGTTTGGGTACTTGTGCAGTTTTCCATTGACATTAAAAAATGGAAATATTTAAAAAAATATATATATATTGTACGTACTCGTCATGGGATAAAGTTTTCCTACAGAAAAAATCACGTAATTTCATCAAGTAGTTATTTTTTTATAGCGAAAAAAGAAAAAAATCAACGCTACAAGCGAGTCATTATTAATTAAACAGAAAGTTCAAGTAGGGGGATTTCCCCATTTATTTTTTTATAGCGAGGCCAAATTTCGCGAATTTGGCCTTTTTTTTAAAGCAGTTTGGCCTTCAAATTTCTGTTTGGCCTTTTTCTTCACCGATGAAATAAAAAAAGCAAATAAAAACAACGCAATAAAACTTTTAAAAATACGGCACACTTTTGTTGTTCTTGTTTGGTTTTTTTTTGGTAATTTTCCTTATTTTTTTATTTTTTCAAGATAATACTATTAAATGGACACTATTATGCCAAATTAGCCCCCCCCCGAAAAAAAATGCACAAAAATTCGAGATTTAAGGTTTTGACGAGATAATTTAGCGAATTGTCCGGACTATTGCGAGAGAACCATCCATTAGTTTTTCCTGAAATTTTGCCACAAATTGTATTTCAATACATAGATGTGCATAGTAACAACATTTTTTAGCCGAAAATTTCCGTTGCGTCCCCAGATTTCATCGGTGAAGAAAAAGGCCAAACATAAATTTTGAAGGCCAAACTGCTTTAAAAAAAGGCCAAATTCGCGAAATTTGGCCTCGCTATCAAACGATTTGACCTTTGAGAACTCTACCAAACTCCTCCTACAATTTTGGGTCTAAACACGTGATATTTTAGATATAGATTCCTTGGACATGGATCTAACTTATTACCTTTACTTGATCCCTAAACAATAAATGTTAAGAAGTCATAATAGGGGTCAAAGTTTAAAAAATTGACCGTTTTTTTTTCTCAGCATTAACCTCAAAACACCTGGGCAACGCCGGGCACCGATTGCTAGTATATCTATAAAAACAGAGATGTGTGTGCCACAGACGATTTCTGATTGGTTAATCCAATAATCACATCTCCTAAAAAACAATCGTTTCTACGCTCTTACCTTTACCATAAAATATTATGGCTTTATTTATTGTCCATCTTGGAAGGGTTTAATTTTTTAATAACTTGTTATTTACAAATTAAAAAAATACGAAACTATTATGCGAAACTAAACTACACGAAATACGCGCACACACGCACACACACACGTTCACTACCGTCACGTTGTTATGGCAACCAAACCCGCTGACTTCTTTTTCTCATTTCACTCGTGGTCTTAAATTAGATTCGAATAAGTTGCCAAAAAACAAATATATAACAAATAAATGTTATCAAAGGCAAGTTATTAAAAAATTAAACCCTTCCAAGATGGACAATAAATAAAGCCATAATATTTTATGGTAAAGGTAAGAGCGTAGAAACGATTGTTTTTTAGGAGATGTGATTATTGGATTAACCAATCAGAAATCGTCTGTGGCACACACATCTCTGTTTTTATAGATATATAGATAGATATATAGTTTAATTTTTTAATAACTTGTTATTTACAAATTAAAAAAATACGAAACTATTATGCGAAACTAAACTACACGAAATACGCGCACACACGCACACACACGTTCACTACCGTCACGTTGTTATGGCAACCAAACCCGCTGACTTCTTTTTCTCATTTCACTCGTGGTCTTAAATTAGATTCGAATAAGTTGCCAAAAAACAAATATATAACAAATAAATGTTATCAAAGGCAAATTTTTCGTGTTTTTATTCAATTTAACATGTTTAATCAGCTCGAAAAGCATACAGTGTTTACCGATGTATTGGAAAATTCAAGATGGCGGCCGATTCTCTCTTTAACACGGTAAGTTTGGAAAAAGGTGTAATAAATAAAAAACCGGTTAAAATACTGTTAAAAACTCGCTCAATATATGTTACCGTGACATAGGTTGACATATATTCGGCGGGTTTTTAATAGTATTTTGTATAGTTTTTTATTTATAACACCTTTTCCCAAACTTACGGTGTTAAAGAATGTGTGAGACGCCATCTTGAATTTTCCAACACATCGGTAAACACTGTATTCTTTTCGAGCTGAATAAACATGTTAAATTGAATAAAAACACGAAAAATATATCCAGTTTTTATCGGTTTTTTACCTTCTCTGCAGAAGTACAAAAAAAAAAAAACAAAAAAAAGAAGGTACTTTTACAGAATGTTAAACTAACCCTAACCGATGTTTTATGTTTAGTTTAGGAAAAGTCAGAAGAAATAAAAGTCATTATTGCATGAAATATACGTATTTAGTTGAAGTATTGTTTATGTCAATTCTTTCGAAGAAATTTAGCAAGAATACCTGTAAACCAGGAAATCGGTAAAATGTCATCATGGATGAATACTTGTCTATTATAATTTCTACCCTTGACAAAAACTTAGCCAAAACAAAAGAGATTTATTGTTCAGATTGTTTTTGAGATTGATTTCTAAAAAGATATTTTATAAATAAAATCGACTTTAAAATTAAAGACTTAAATTACAATAATTGAATTTAAACATTCTTATTTCAATATTTGGCACATAACACCTGCAAAAATGATCACAATGTCAGGATTTCATTTTATTTCAGAATCGATGGCAAATACTAATATTTAACATTAGTTTATCATTTAAGCCGATAAAAAGCCCTTTTTTTTTCGAGTCATAAAAGGATTTGGAGTTTCCTAATCAACCTTTCGGGTGCAGTTGCACGCTCTCAAAATAACTAAAGTGTTGGCTTTAAAAAAATTGGTTCATTAAAACTAAACAGGTTTAGTTTTAATAAAAAAAAAAAAATTAAAAAAAAATCGCTTTGGTAATTAGATATGTCGTATGGTTATCCCTAATCGCTGAATAAAACCGCTAACGAGTTGAATGATTACAACATAAAATTAAACTCGGGTTCCTGAAACGGAAACTTCGTTTGTTTTTGTTTTTTTCTTATCAATATATTTACATTGTTATTTTGTTTTCATTTTCAATCATTCGAACAGTTTTCTTTTTCAAGTAATCCAAGTTACAAAATTCCCACTGTTTACTATGCTAAAATCACAATGACTAATGTATACCTATTAACCCTTATCCTTGAGTGGCCTCTGGGCCTTGATAAGTGGTGACACCCATGTAAAAAAAAAAAAAAAAAAAATCACTCGAACAGTTTTCTTTTTATAATGTACAGTTTTAAAAGTTTAAAAACTATATAGTTTTTACTTCAGGAAAATTAATGGGTCAGTTTTTACGATGTGCCCTGTTAAAATACTGTTAAAAACTCGCTCAATATATGTTACCGTGACATAGGTTGACATATATTCGGCGGGTTTTTAATAGTATTTTGTATAGTTTTTTATTTATAACACCTTTTCCCAAACTTACGGTGTTAAAGAGGGTGTGAGACGCCATCTTGAATTTTCCAACACATCGGTAAACACTGTATGTTTTTCGAGCTGAATAAATATATTACATTGAATAAAAACACAAAAAAGATATCCAGTTAGGTAGAAAAGTAACTTATCTTGCCTTTGATAACATTTATTTATATATTTGTTTTTGACTATTTTTTCGAATCTATGTGTACAGTAATCTTGCCAGGATGCGGAGGAAAATGAATGAAGGGGGAGGGGAATAAAATAAAAACATTTTGGAAACAGAGTAAGTTTGAAAGAATTGCTTTGCACAGAAAGAAATTAATGAAAAAATAAAATTAAATTTCTTTTCTTTCTTGATTTTTTTTTTAGTTTTTTATGAAAAAGGAAGTCAAAATTAAGACTATAAAAAACAATTTTTATTAAGAGCGAACCTCAGTCGTCAGGTCTGTAAAAAAAAGACGTGGAATAATAAATGTTTTCTAATACAAATTGTTTTTACTTATGTGTTCATTTGTCTCTTTGAAGTTCGTTTGTTTAATATATCGGTTTGCAATATAATTTTGTCATTCTGTCAGACTCAAATTTTAAATCTATATATCTATAAAAGTTAAAGTGTGTGTGTGTGTGTGTGTGTGTGTGTGTCTGTGTACATTTCCCTACGAAATAACTCTGTCAATTTTTAGTCTACAGACTCGAAATTTGATATACAGGGTACTGAGATTTGGAAAAATCTATGTGATCGGTTTTTTACCCAGAAATTTGGCGATTAAGGGGTCAAAGTTCAACGATTTGAGCTTTGAGAACTCTACCAAACTTCTACGACAATTTTGGGTCTACACACTTTAAATTTTAGATATAGCTTCCGTGGACATGAATCTAACTTAATAACTTGATTTGAGCCCAAAACAATAAATTTTCAGGGGTCATAATAGGGGTCAAAGTTTAAAAAATTACCCCCTTTTTTTTGCTCAGCATACACCTCCAAACACCCGGGCAACGCCGGGCACCCATGCTAGTATTCTATATATTTTACCCTCATATTATGAACCGGTAACACGAAATTAAGTATCGATAAATGCCGAATCAGCGAACATAAACAATGATCAGTAAGAGAGTATAAATTTACACGAAGTTGGAATATTGTATTCGAGCTTAGGTTGACTCGTTATTCTTAAATTCCCTAAAGAGGGCTCTAGTTTTTTTTTCTTCTTGAAGATTTCTTATAACGATAACATTTTTTAATAAATATTAACAATTATTTTTTATAAGAAAATAAAGAGATAATATCCATACTGTCTGATAAATGTGACTTTTCGGGTGTTACCCTTTGGTATATTGTCATCTTGGGCTGAACCTAGGATAGTTTTTCAAAAAAAAAACAAACAAAACAAAAAAAAAAAACAATAACAAGAAACCAAGATCGACGGACGAGTCAACATCCCTCCAAGCGGTTGCTTTTCAAAGCACTGGCTATAACAAATAAACAGAATCAATATTGGATGGCTCTACTTTATCTGACTTTGTCAACGAACTTTAAACGGCTCTTATTTTAATAAAGCCCTGTCCTTTGGTCTTTTTAGAAAACGCGCCTCCCTTTCTCGCCTGTAGACAAGCTTAATCCATCGACGGCATAAATTTATAAGGAATCCACTGTAGAGATTTTTTATTATTATTATTATTTTTCGGTTTTCTTCTTGCCTTTTAGTTATTGTCCAATCGCGTGAAGCTATTGGCTTTTTCTTCGTCTAATTCAACAGTAAATACAAGTTGGAAACAACAACAAAAAAAGCAAATAGTAATACACATTGATGAATCCTAAGACCTACAATGTTGTGTTGGTTTTTCATACTTGTCTTTGTAAAGAGTCGGCTACGTTTCAGTTTGATGTAATCAACCAATCGTCGGTATCTTTATCGGCTTTGAGATGAGAAGATATCAAAAGGCGCCTTTTAAATCAGGTCCTAAAAAACTGGTTAATACTTTTTTTTTTACACTCTTTCATCCCCTACAAGGCACATCGCCACTTGTGACATACGGGGCTACAATTTGTGACCATACCTGGGAAGGATTAACAAGTTGTTGATTTACATTACATTTAAATTTCTGCATATCAGTACAATCAGGGAAGCAGGTGACAGAAAGGGGATTCTAAAGTCTAACTGCCCGAGGGAAGAAACTATTAGAATAGAAAGCTTTCTCGCATTTAAGGACTTGAACAGTGAAGGGGTAAGATTTTGTTGCTAAGTGGGTTTGTCGGTGATATGTACGTCTGAGGGTGCACAAGTGCAACGAGTTCATCAGAGTACATTCCTTTAAAGTATTTGGACAACAGGCACACAGATGCACCATTGCGGCGATGGGACAGGAGTTGGAGCTTAGTTGACAAAATGGGACCTATTAGATTGAAGACTCTTTTTTTGGACTCTATCCAATAGGGGAAGGCTAGTGGTAGACGCACAAGCCAAGATGTTGAACCAATACTCTATGCATGGGCGGGTGGTGGCGTGTTGAGATTGTGCACACATAATACACACACACACACACACACACACACACACACACACACACACACATGATGGTCGGTAGCTAAAACGCATCGAGTGATGTGATGAAACTGTCAAAACTGATGTTGCCGGACGTAGAAAGGTCAAGTAATTAACGCCTCCACAATTGATACACCTGTAAGAGAACAGGTCAATATATATAAACAGGCGGAGCACAAGAGTCAGCGACAAAAAGCAACAAAAACTGCTGCTGAATCACTCCTCTTCATGCTTTACTCTCCGTCTACCGCTTCGAAGCGCGCACCTGACGCAAGAAATAAAATAATAATTTTATAAAATAAAATACGCATCAATTGCGCTTTAAAGCCACATCACAACGTAATATAAGGAAAATAAACAAATATTTTACTCGTTTGAAATTTATCACAAATACATTTCAAAGATATACTCCATCTTCAGTGTGTTGTTTTGTTTCTTTTTTCCTTTTCTTCTTCCTTGATATGTTGTAAAGTTTGAGAAAGAAGTCATGTCTCTTTATTTTCCTTATATTACCTTGTGATTTGGCTTTCAAGTGAAATTGACGCGTATCTTATTTTATTCAAATTAAAACAACGTTTCTATATGAACTCTCATTCTTGACGTTAATAATTTTATATTTTTCTAACAAACGAATTTGTGTTGCGAGTTTGTTTTTCTTGGTTGGCGAGAAAATACTATCGGACGACCCAGTTACGTCACAGAAAAACGGGATACTCTCAGGTGTGACTAATCTTTTATGTAGATATACGAGTGTCGTTCCAAAAGTAAAGTCTTTTTTGCTCCAAAAGTTAATGTAAAGATAATCCAAATCCTCCAAATGCTCCACTCTTGGTTGGGATAACAATTAAAAAAATTATCTTAGTCTAGATGAATATCTCATTAACAAACCAAGAAGAAACACTGATCAAAACAGATACTACACCTTGCTCTTAGCCAAAACAAGTTTTGTTTGTATTTGCTTTATTAGTTTAAAAAAGTCAAAACAATAGGAAATAATATTCCAAAACAAAATTTTTTGTAAGCGGTCAATGAATAGGGTTTAAAATTCCAAGTGATAAAATTCTCACGGCAAAAAAAAAAAAAAAAAAGCCACGGAAGTAGAGTTATACATAAAATCACATAGAAAGATTTGATATACCGTATAACAGACAAACTAAACCGCCATATAATGGACAGGCACTACGAGATATGCATTATGGAATCCAATTCTAACAACTACGTGGTCCGCTGTTTTAGTTATACATAAACCATCGATAAAACTATTTTCTTATTTTATTAGCGGGAGCGCCCGGCATTTCCAGGTCGTAAAATACGTTTAAATATATTTTTTAATTCATACAGATTTCGTATTTATTAGTATAGCACCAATCTATTGTTGTATATTATATTGTACCTAATATATAGTAATAATTATTGTATTGTACCTAATATATAGTAATGATTTTACAAGAAAAAAAAACCTGACTTGGGTGTCATCAACTTAAATTGAAACCAAAACATTTAGCGCTCCACCAGAAGTCATAGAATTATGTCGGTAAGTTGAAATAAAAACTGCCTTATTCTTTTATTAATAGAGTATAGAAAAAACTATGCGGATTTGCCAAAAGAATGAAGACGAAAAAAATCCAAACATACAAACGTTTCAAAAATTAAGGCCTTCTACTTTTTAACTAAAAAAAAAAGACATTGAAGAGCTACGAAGACGAGAATAGTACAATTAAAACGAGCGATCTTTCATACTTCAGAATTTATTTTTCTACAGTCACTATTATACTCAACGCACTTTTTTTTACATAGGCATCACTACTTATCAAGGCCCAGAGACTACTCAAGGATAAGGGTTAATAGTGTACAGTAGTCAATTGGACAATATAGTAATCGTTAGTAATGGAAATTCGGTAAATTTGTTAACTTAAGTGGAACGGCTCATCAAGAACTTGTTTACGTTGGACTTGAAGACAATCAGATTGTAGTCTGCTGGAAAGCATGAACACGGAAGACAGTTCTACAGGCGTGCACTTCTAAGAAAGAAGCTTTGTTCATGGAATCTACGTTTAGGTTTAGTCACAGAAAAAAGAGTGGGGAGAATTATTGATAGTGTTTTCAGCTTCTACCAGGAATTCAATGACGCCTCTTGGTTTCTCACGCACATCCATTAGAGAAGTCGCTTTCTTAGAGTCTCACTCAGTCAATTTCTGCAACATAGAGATACAAATTCAAGATCATTAAAAACATGAGTTCAGTCACCATAACAACGCTTTTTGCAACCCGCTGATTCACGTTGGCGGAATAAAAATATAAGACATTACATTTGGGACGTCCCTCCTACCCACTAGTTAGGTGCAAACGTTCTTGCCAAGTTATAATTTCATTTTTAAAATGAAAAAAAAAAAACTGTGTTTTTGAAAATCTTCATTCATAATAATTATAACCTTTGCCTCTATAAATTGGTACCATCTGACAACGAGCTTATAAATTATAGTCTCACACCGTCAATATCTGTAGCAGAGAAACAAAATTTTCAGATCATGTATGTATAAGTTCAGTCATCATAAGAATGCAATTTGCTATCCCCTTTGATCAATTTGGGCGGAATAAAAATAGGAGGCATTACTTTTGGAATGCCCCATCTCTTGTAATTTTTTTTTAGGTGTTCATGAGAAATATATATTATGTTCAATCACCTCTCACGATGTTGTCCTAAGGTCATATAAATTGTTTTGTAATCATCGATTAAAGTGATAACTGGGGGAGCTAAGGCAAAAGTATACGAAGGATAGATGCAGGATTTACCAACTAAATTCGTCTAGAAAACCTTTGATCAGTAGCGCGTTGTAAGAACGAGCATTATCACAATGGAAGATTACCTATCGGTTTTTGCATCATATAAAAAACTTCACTTTTCTATAATCTGATGTTTTTTCTGGAAGCGTTATTTTACCCTTAACATTTATAATTCTATTTTTCATGGATTACCAAAGGATTTTCAATGGACCCATTCCGGATTTTTTTTCTATTCTTGATTTTATCTTTTTTCTCATTGGATTTTTACCATATCCCTTCTCTCCATTTTCCCCGTGTCTTGCTTTCCTTATCTCATAAAGTGTCACTAATTGTTAAATAACTTGTTTGATGCAAGCATGATTAATATCATATTGTTTGTTTCCTTTAATGCATTAAACTGGAAAATTCATTATATATTTTGCAAACATTTCCCATCTAATGATAAGAATTGCATTTGTCCAAACTCCATGGAATAAGGGTTTTCTTGTTTATTTGAACGCATTGTCGGATAATTAAAATTTTGTATACTTTTCTTGCAGGTTTATGACGTTTTTTTTTTTTTAAATTTGAATACATTTTCAGTAACCATTCATAAACCATTTCAATAACCATTTAATTCATATATATATATATATATATATATATATATATATATATATATATATATATATATATATCCTAGCAATGAGGCTCGACGTTGCCCGGAGAAAAACAAATATTTCACCCTCCCATATTTTATTGTCATGGAAATCGGTAAAACCGCCCAGTTTTCAATCCTCCCCGCTGTGACTTAGTCCACAATACATTGTAGTCTACATTGCACTGTAGAGAACCTACTGTTGATTTTAGAAAATTATTTTATATTATGGTTTGAATTGAAGTTTAAAACGCAGATATCAAAGTTCAATTGTGATCTAACCAGAAACATTCATTTCGAACGTTCCCCTGTCATATCAAAGAACCTACTGTTGATTTTATATGCCGGGTCTTTCTGCTTGTGCGCTAATAAAACTTCTCAAGCTGATGTGAAGCTGTATAAGGCATTAACTTTAGTCAAATTTGCCTGCTCTTTCTTTCATCAGATTTTTTCGATTATCGATACAAAACCTATCTAAGAAGACTACCGGGCACATAAAGTACATTTGTCTAAAATAAAAAAAAATAGCCTAGTCGTTTTCGAGTTGATAGATAACGGACTTACAGACAAAGTTTCTTTTTGTATAATAGTTGATAGATATATCTATCTCTACTCCTATAATTTTTTTTGTGTGTATTGATATTCATATGAAGAATCTTTTTCGCTATTCATGTAAAAAGAAAACAAAACTTCGTTATATATAGGTCGGGGAATTGCATTCATTTGCAACAGATCTAGCTAATTTGCATATTCTTTTAAACATTCATTTTTATTAATTCCCTATTAATTTTTTTCGGCTTTCTTATAAGATGATCATCTTTAGTTAACTATAACGTGTAATTATATTCATGCAGATATTCTATATGATTTATACTTGCGTAATATTTGCGTAAAAAAGATTATAGTAAACACAAACCTCTTTCTATATATATTTATGCTTGCGTATATATATTTTTCTAAAAAAAAAAATTCCTACCAAACTCCTCTGTCAGTTTTTGGTCTACAGACATGAAACTTCATATATAGGTATCCATGCGAATCTTTACTGAAGGAATGCACTTGAATCGCAATTAACAATATAATGACGATGTTGACGTTCTGTATAGAAACAACATATTTTGTGATGCGATCTAATAGAATCACGACAAAGACCATAACTGTGATCGGAAACTTTGTTGAGCTGTGCCCTCAAGAGTTAAACCGTTCGGATGTGCATTTTGAAGGTGCTGGCAATGGTCCTATTGTCAAAACTTGGATCGGTAAAGAGTATGAGTTGTAAAGCGGCGCATCTCCGATCTCGCTCTTTGAACATTGTTTCACTTTCAGACATGAAAGGTGTGCATAAATCCCAATAGCAACTGGCCGGGGATGGTCTGAAACAAAAAAAAAAAACTGTTTTTATCAAAGGGAAATGGGATTTTATCGTCTTTTCTAGGGCTTCAATATTATCATTCCATTCTGTAATTTTCTAGGGCTTCAATATTATCATTCCATTTTGTAAGCAAAAGCTAACCCATTGCTCTCAGCGTCTACAATTAACTCAGCCTGGAATGTGTGTGACGTAGTCACTTACTCTGTCATTTAAATACGTAAGTATATTGACGACTCATGTGCCGAGTTAACGTCGCGTCAGCATTTAAGGCGTGAGTGTGACATCACGAAATGAAATGCATATATAAACATCAAGAACAGAAGAAAACGGAGGGAGGTAAAAGAAGAAGGGAGAAAAAACTCACGGCGATTTTAAAGTAAGCTTGATAAACACGCGAGTTTTTCTTTTTTTTTTTGTACACTTTCGAAAGGGAGTCGGCAGAGGATTTTGGCTGGAAACAAAGAATTGCTACCTGACCAGGAAAAGGAAAGAAAGAATTGAACATATTTTGTTGTGTTGTAAATACGTGTCGGCGACTTATGTGTTAAACCGGAGGAAATAAATAACTTTTTTTTTTAGGTAAAAACGTTTCTGTCAAAGTTTTATTTTCTTTGCAAGTCTCTATATACAAGGTTTGGGTTTATTTTAAAAGTAATAACAACGTTACATGCAAGGGACACCGCGAATAAAACACCAGCCGAGTCAGAAGTTAATCAACATGTTTCAATATCCAACGCTTGTAAATTCGTCTTAGTATTCACTATTAGACGTGGTTTGTGTCCTTCATTTGTAGATGTGGCCTTTTTTTGCTGAGTTTTTTTAATGAATGATTTGACAGTAGAATCGGTTCCAGAACTATTTGGACTATTTCTGTCTTGTTAAATCTTTCTTAGCCTTTATGCGTTAAGTTCAATGCTCTTTTTGTTTATCATTAAGTCGGTTTTATCGTTCATCCCACACACTTTCTCGCACACGAGACTATTCTCTGTCTCTATTAATCTACTGTCGAAACGCACGATGCTGTATGTCCTATTTGGGGATTTTTTCTTTACAAGGTGGTCACCACTTATCAAGGCCCGGAAGCCATTCGGGGATAGGGGTTATTGCGTTTACAGTACGTTATTGGAGATTTGATAAAACGTCTTATTTTAGGGGGTGGTTCATCAGGAATTTGTTTATGTTAGACTTGATAACGTTCAGAAACATGCCCCTGATTAGATTCGCTCATTCCACCGTTTTCTCTGTAAATCGCCCACTGCTACTGCTATCAATCCCGGTAAGTCTATCTTTGGTTCTTCTCTTCAGACATATACTTTCTCGGAGTGTCTAAATCGCTCGACTTTATGTGGGAAAATCAAGGGGAAATCTTTCAATATACTCGTTGGCAAAGGGAGCTCCGAAAATTTTATTCACTCCGACAAGGTTATAAATCTTGGATAAACTACCTCACCAAATAAGGAAAGGATTTTCATGGCTAACAGTTCTCATCCCTCCACTACCCTAGGCCATTGTACAGTATCTCTCCACCATAATGTCAAGTTATCCGTCATCACTAACCTGTGCTGTGACGTCACACTTGGGCATGATTTTCTTGCCAACTTTCAGAAGTAAAAATACCTTTTGGAGATCACTCCCACACCTTACTGCCTGGTTAAATTATTTATCCGTGACCCGTTGAGGCAGTATGTTATATTAGCTATGGAATTAATGTATGAGCGTGACACATGTGACGTAAAGAAAATAGTTTTTTGTGACATAACAGAAACATTTCTATGAAAGTATATTAAAAATGAAAAAAGAATACAGATAGATTTCTATGAGTCGTTCTGTTTATAATTGTTTATTTTTGGAAAAAATCTTACAGCAATTGAATTATAAGTGGTTTGCCACACTTATAGGTAAATGTGCACTGAACAGATACCATAATATTTAAAGTTAAATTCAAATTTTGATATATCTTTTAATTTAAACGCGAAAAAAACAATTGGGATGCTGAAAATGGACACGGTAAAACAATACGTTTTATTGTCGCGTGGATTATTTATTTGTAACGCAAATTAAAAAAAATATTTCGGGATTACTTATTTATGTTGGTAGTGTAGAAGAAAATGTATAAATGTCTTTTAATTGAATTACTAATGTTAATTATCCCAACTGTGAATTTAACCGATACTGTAATACTTAGTTAACTGCACCTTATCATAACGAAAGTTTATACAAAATTTCAACTAGATTGTCTCAGTAGTTTCTGAGAAAAAGTGGAACGGACAGACAAAAAAACTGACGGACAGAAAAAAAAAGAGACAAATTATATATGTATTAAAAATGGAGGATAAATTAAAGAAAAATAAGGCGGTGGGTAAATCGCCGTTGTAAAATTCTCTTATGGTTGTCAATGAGTTAAAGTAGATTTATTTGTAAGAAAATTGCGTTAAAATGACTTAAACGTAATACGACAATGAACGATGTAAAAAAAAAAAAAAAAAATGCAGAAAATATTAACAATTGTTTATTTGGATAATTTTAACATGAAAAGAAACCCCAAACAATTGGGACGCAGAACACGTTGAATAAAACAATACGTTTTATTGCCGCGTTGATTATTTGTTTATGTTTGCATGCGCAACTGGAAGTCGTAAACCTGTTGTTGGGTTACAACACCCGTTACAAGGTCATTTGAGTTTTATAACTATATAGATTATGGTATGTGTTCTTCGGAATTATCTGATGTATTCTCTGCTTCCCTTCTTTTCCAAATCCTTTGGTTCATTCGTATCACGAATTTCATCAATACATCTACCCATTCTAATACATTCTTTGCAAGAATTGCGAACTTTTCGGACTCTCTTTCTGCTGATAGTTTTCCTCCTATCTTTCAAGACTAAATATTGTAGGCATCTCCTGTTTTTGCGATAATCATCTATTGTTATGTTTTAGCCTCTAACATAAGCTGACTTCATCTTTTGTCTGGAGCAATTCCTCTATCTATATATCTATAAAAGTGAACGTGTGTGTGTGTGTGTGTGTGTGTGCGTGTGTGTATGTGTACATTTCTCTACGCAATAATTCTGTCAATTTTAAGTCTACAGATTCGAAATTTGATATACAGGGTACTGAGATTTGGGAAAATCTTTGTAATCCGTTTTCGTCCAGACATTTAGCTGTTAAGAGGTCAAAGTTCAACGATTTGACCTTTGAGAACTCTACCAAACTCCTCCAACAATTTTGGGTCTAAACACTTGAAAGTTTAGAGACATATATGTGTTCTTTGGACATAGATCTAACTTAATAACTTGATTTGAGCCAAAAAAAATAAATGTTAAGGAGTCATAATAGGAGTCAAATTAAAAAAAAATGAGCACTTTTTTTTGCTCAACATACACCTCCAAAAACTCGGGCAACGCTGGGCTGAAATGCTAGTATAGAGAAAAATGATGGCGGATCTTGTGTCACATGCTTTCTTCGGAATTAGAACCCTTAATTTGTCTGGATCTGAGGTTATTTTTCCAAATCAAGGTTTCTTTTCAGATCAACTGTCTATATCGCTGAACAGCCATCATTAGGATCGTACAACTTAGTGGACAGCGACCCTTCTCTCTCTTCCTGTCTACAAGACACCAAGAGCGTGCGTGTGGCCCACTCGTTTACATTATTTCCCCATAAGACAGGGATTATAGACATCAATTACAACACAACTGGTACTACTTACCTAGCCATTTAACGCGATCAATTGGACACATGAAAAAAAAAAACAGGGACGATGAATTCTCCCAGTGAACGAAGACGAGAAAATAAGTTGCGAAAAAAAAATGCGTAAATTCCAAACATATTCTACAGAGAATGAGCAACTGTTTTTCAGGTTACATTTCTAATGACCTTATCCATTTTGTTTTTGTTTCATTTTTGTTGTTGGTGATATTTAATAGGTTCTGGATTTATCTCTTTGTTTTGTTGAGCGACTGCTTCACGACGCATCAATATTGTTTTTATTTAATGCTAAATATAATCGTTTTCATGAATGATAATTTAATTCTAGTTCAGAATATCATGAAATCGTTTAGCTTGGATGAAATAATAATAAATTCGTTTCATGCAATACTTTTCAATATAATAATTTGTATTCGCCTACTTTGGTAACTTTCTGATTAGCTATATGTTATATTATTAGTCTCTGGAATAAGCATTATATGTATGTATATTTAATGAAATCAAAGGGATGCAGTGTTTACCTGATATACGCAATTTATAACTACAATAAATTGCGGTTTCACTTAATGCCTTAACAAGCAAATTCTAGCATTGCTACTAATATAATTTGCTGATTTCTTTATGTCCTCTGATGAGAAAAATAGCAAGAATAGCATTCTTTGAAACGCCGCGGCATACGGACTTTGTAAATTGTTTTTTGGAGTATTTAGTAAAACATTAAATTTTGATTGTAAAGTTTAACTTACAGTTTTAATTTTCTTTCTCTTATATATATATATATATATATATATATATATATATATATATATATATATAATCTTATTTATTTTATATATATATATATATATATATTTATATATATATATATAAAAGTGAAAGTGTCTACCTGTGTGTCTGTATACATTTCTTTCTCTTATATATATATTTTTTTTTATTATATATATATATATATATATATATATATATATATATATATATATATTACATATATATATAAGTGAACGTATCTGTCTGTGTGTCTGTGTATCTGTGTACATTTCCCTACGCAATAACTCTGTCAATTTTTAGTCTACAGACTCGAAATTTGGGATACAGGGTACTGAGATTTGGGAAAATCTTTGTAATCCGTTTTTGGCCAGAAATTTGGCTTTTAACGATTTGACCTTTAAGAACTCTACCAAACTCCTCCGACAATTTTGGGTATAAACAATTGAAATTTTAGATATAGGTTTTTTGGACATGGATCTTACATAATAAAGTGAGTTGGGCCCAAAGCAAGAAACGAATCTATCGAGCGGTGATAATCGTGACACTCTGCACTGATGATTCCCGAAAGGATGAAATATTAGTATTTAATAATTATCGCAGTATATATATATATATATATCTCAGGGGCTGGTGAGTAGAACTACCAACTATCCTTGGATTTCCAGATACTGTATAACTGGAAATGTTTTCTCAATCATTAAATCATTTCTCTCCGATACGCTCATAAGAGTAGTGGTAGATGGACAAAAATCGGAGGCCTGCAATATAAATGCTGGAGTCCCTCAGGGGTCAATCCTGAGCCCAACTCTCTTCCTGATCTACATCAATGACCTCCCTAAACACATACTTAAATCATTCGTTGGCATCTATGTTGATGACACGACCATCTACGGCAACACATCAAAGGCTGTAAATGACAAAGTTATCTCTGATTCTCTCTCCTCTGATCTCGAGCGCGTGGGTCAGTGGGGGGAGATGTGGCTGGTTACCTTTAATACATCCAAAACCAAACTCCTATTCTTACATCATCAACGCTCTAATCCCCATCTGGCATCAATTGTGATGGATGGCTCTCGTCTGGGTGAGGCCCCGTGTTTTGACAAGCTTCTGGGTTTGACCTTTACTCCTGATCTGAAATGGAACACGTACATCAAGTCTGTTACCAAGGTTGCTGGAAAGATGGTGGGATCCTTCTACCGCTCCAGAAGATATCTCACTACTGATGCAATTCTCTATCTATATAAAAGCCAAGTACGTCCAAGGATGGAATACTGTTGCCATATCTGGGCAGGAGCTGCTAAAAACAGCCTATCCTGCCTTGACAGAGTACAAAATAGACTTTGTGGCTTAGTGGGGGATGCCCTTTTCTCTACCCTGCAACCTCTCTCGCACAGAAGAGACGTCGCGAGCCTATTCTTGTTTTATCGTTATTTCCATGGCAGGTGCTCGTCTGAACTCCAAATCTCTGGTCCCCCCTCGCCAATCTTTCACGAAAAACACCCGTCTAGCTGAATCCACTGGGAAAAATTTCCCCCACTATATATCTGTGCCTAAATCAAAACGCGGATTCCATGAACAAAGCTTCTTTCTTAGAACTGCACGCCTGTGGAACTCTGTTCCGTCTGCCTGCTTCCCACCGGACTACAACTTGGATGTCTTCAAGTCCAACGTTAACAGATTCCTAATGAACCGCCCCTTAAGTAAACACTTCATCAAATCTCCACACTAACGTAATGTACTTGCAATAACCCTTATCCCTGAGTGGCTTCCGGGCCTTGATAAGTGGTGATCACTGTGTAAAATATATATATATATACATATATATATATATATATATATATATATACATATATATATATATATATATATATATATATATATAAAATAAAAATCCTGTTATCCAAACTTTTAATAACATATATATATATAAAGAAGACTACGCCAACATCGAGGGATACAGCGTCGAGCCCCGACTATTTTTTTTTTTGTTTTTACGATACCTTTTTGAATGAATTATACGAAAGTGCATTTTTACTTAGAAATATTTTTCCCTTTGACCAATTTGGTACCCCCAAATGGGGAGCAGCATATGTATTATTTTTTAATTATAAATAAATTGAAAAATTATATATATACATATATATATATATATATATATATATATATATATATATATATATGAATATATAGATTAAATTTCTTGTTGGCTTGTACTCCTTGTCGAATAATTAAAATTTTGAATATCGTCCTATTTTCACTAAAAAAAAAACTTATAAAACCGTAAGGACGATATTCAAAATTTTAATTATTATTTAAATTGGTCAAAGTGAAAATTGTTCCTAACTCGTATTTAGGTAAAAATGAACTTTCATCCAAAAAAGTATCGCAAATACAAAAACAAAAAACAAATAACGCACACACACACGCACACACAAACACACACACACACACACACACACACACACACACACACACATATATATATATATATATATCATAATCATCACCATCATTCAGGCTTTTTTAGCTTACCAAAGGAGGCACATGCACTTTGGATTCGGCATCTTATTTCTTTATCAGCACAGTTCTAAATTCTTAGAGTGCTTTCAAGATATTTGAAGTTTTCAACGACTTTTAGCACCTCGCCGGTGGTTGTTATTATAGACTCTTGGAGGTCGTTGTTATCTGGTGAGGGCTGATACATCACTTCTGTCTATCCTATCTTGATTAATAGACCGAATTTCCTAGCTGCTTCAGAGAAAGTATCAACTATCCTCTGCATCTGAGCTTGATGGTGAACTATCAGAGGAGTGTCGTCTGCGAGCAGCAGTTCCGTTATCAGCTCCTTCCTAATCTTGGTCTTGGCCGTCAGTCTTGCAAGGTTGAACAGTTTTCCGCCAGAACGCGTGCGGATGAAGATGAAACAGCATTAACACGGTTGTCAGAAATAATAAGAATAAAGAATAAAGGTGAACCCTAACCCTAACCCTAACGCGCCCTTGTTTGCTGCCGTGGTTTTCATCCCAGAGTTCGCTTTCTAGATTCCCTACTACAACTCTCTCTTTTGTTCCTTCATGAAATTGTTTGATGATTCCCACGAAGTAATCAGGGCATCCAAACACTCTAAGGACTTTTCACATCATTCGGTCAACCGTATTAAATGCTTTACGGAAGTCTGTTCAATGGGATTTTCTTGGATCTTCCGTATCGAGCATGCTTCTGACGTTCCATGTAGCGATGTTTATGTCTTGAGTGTTGCTATCTCTTCTGTTCTTACCGCTGGATTGGAGATCCACTGCCCGCGGTTTGACAGTCACATAGACTTCGGTCTTTGAATAAGCTTTATTTACCTCACTTTTTTTTATAGAGGCGTCCCCTTTCAGGGCAAGCAGTGCTATCCCTGAACAGGGCTGCTTGGTCATCCGTGCAGCTGCCTCAGTATTGTGGTTCACTCGATACACATGCGACCATCATATACGGCCCCTATGCGCAGAGGTCAGACTAGTGGCTCCCAGCTCTCACACTTGCCACCGTTATCCCCACACCATCGCCACAGGACTTTTCATCTTGTGCAGTTTAAATTTAGCAGCAGATGGACACCCCTTGAACCTCCAGTGCTCTTGTCCAGTGGAGCGACCCTGCGACGACTGGCAGTAGAGCAGGTCGGAGCTTCTGGCCGAAAGTAATCTCAGTGAGGTAGACAGTCGACCTATTGTGTCCGTTGCTACGCCTTTTCTTTCTGGATGAGGTTCCATAGCATTTTTAAAAAATGAAAACTGCAAGTCAACAGTAGGATTTGAAGTTCCCATCTCTTAGCCTTTTGTCATGATAAGGCCCACAAAGCAGTGGTGTTTGATTTTGGGGCACCCACAAGACAGTGGGGTAGATGTTGGTACTGTGCCAGAACTTGTCTACACATCGGTGGGCCGTAACATACTACGTCTGGGGCCCACTACTACTCCGAGATCCCCTACAGGTTTAGCCTGTGGCCGCAAAGTAACCAGTTACAGCGTGTGACCGACGTGAAGGCACTGTAGTAGTCTTGATGATGGAGGGGTTGTGTACTGGCAGGGAAGGGTTACACGTAGCTGCTCTCTTTTCACCGCGAGGTTAGCCAGCGGTGTTTGCTGGAAGCGAGAAGGCATGCAAGCATGAACTTAACATAGCTAACACACTGGACGCATCCCCCCTCCCCATGCCGGATTAAGAATCCAAACACACACACACACACACACTATATATATATATATATATATATATATATATATATATATATATATATATATATATATATATCTCTATATATATATACATATATATACATATATATATATATATATATATTATATAAGGTAGTTTGGATAAATTAATAAATTTGGGATAAATAAGCTAAAACTTTATAATTCTGTAAATAACACACACACGCACACACGCACACACAAATTAATCATATTAAAGATTATGCGATAAATATTTATCTAAATCAATATTATTGTTCCCATGAAATGCCTGGTTTCTTAGTTCATTGCTTTAATAGAATAAAGTATAAAGCTTGAAAGGATAAAAAATATATATATAAAATATGAAACCATCACTGAATGCTTTGACGTCAGCAAATAGCAGCAAAACCCTTACAGAGTTATCTACCTTGACATGTTAGTCAATATTCTTTGCTCGGTTTGGAGAAGCCTTGACGTATTTTCATGTTGTTTTATGGACGATCAGATATCGTCTGGCCTCTCCATTAACTGGTCATATCGAAAAAGTCGAAAACATGACAGAAAACTCAATACGCTAAACAATTGCTTCAAATTCAGTCACACTTCTCTTCTATTGCAAGCTTAATAAACTTGGTAAACTCAGCTTCCCGCCAATGTTTTCGGATTTTGCATTTACTACAAGAAAACTTGGATGGAAATAAATATTCTTTCCTTTCGGTTACTAACATTAGTTTCGAAATCTCTTTTCTAATTTCGTTCTTTCTCAAACACTGGAGTAATTATGTTTGCTTTGCGGTTTTATTCGTGATCGTCTAAATGATAACTTAACTTTAATACACGTTCCAAGAAATGTTTACAATAACGAGTTACGCTGACCACTTTATTAGTTATTTAAAATAGTAAAGTGGCTTGTTATAGTCGGGGGCGACACGAAGATTCCCCATTTGCATTTCCTCCCACAGGGAGATGTATGGAAGTACTTCCTTTTTTTCTAATGACAACTCCATTTACCCTTAATCCTCGCCTTGAGAATTTAGAAAGTTTTTTTGTTATGATTAAATCAACTTTAATTTAATTACAAATAAACTTCAGTGGCCACATAAACTTTAGTAAAGGGCGAGAGTGTTTTGCTGAATTATTTATCTTTATATATCCTCCACCACCAGCAACAATACCCCAACACAAACACCACTAACACTCACACCAACAACAATATTACTAAAAACACTACAATAACACAAATAAAAACCAAAACCAACACCACCGATACCAAGACTTACGCCAACAACACCAACAACAGCAAAACCAAAACCATGAACAACACCATCAGCACCAACACCAACACTATCAAAACAAACACTAACAAACGACATCAATAACACAAGTAATACAACACAAACCACCGCCAACAACAGCATTAACACCAATACAACAAACAAACGCTGTCAACACTATCACTGCCAACGAAAAAAACAGCACAATCAACACCACAAACAACATAGCTAACACCACCGACAAACACAGCATCATTAACACCAACACCAAAAACACAACGAATACCAACACCAATTCAACCAACACAAACACCAACACCATCTCCTCCGCCAATAACACCTTTAATATATCCAAATCCAAACTTCTGTATTTTCACTATTAACATTCAGATGCCTGCATTGCCTATATTGAAATGAATGCCTTTAGTCTCGTCTGACTCTTGACCTGAAATGGAAGATCTACATCAGATCCGTTGTCAAAATCACTGGAAAGATCGTGGGATCGTCCTAACTCACAAGAAAGTACCTTATCCCTCGACGCTATTCTCTATCCGTACAAGCCAAATACGGCCTAAGATGGATTACTGTTGTAACATTTGAAGTGAAGCCCTAAAAAGCATATTTCCGCCTTCACAAGACCATCTTTAAAATTTAAAAGGCGATGACCTTTTTGATCTTCTACTCCCTCTTTCTCAGAAAAGAGACGTTGTGAGTTTTTCTCTGTCTTACTGATTCTTTTGTGGTAGGGGTTCGACTGAGCTCCAATCTATGGTTTTCCCATAAAGACACAAATACTCGCCTAGTTAAAACAACCCATAAACTTTCTCCACCCCCTATCTGTATCGAAAAACACGAAAATTCCATGAACAGAGTTTCTTCCCTATAGCTATGTGTCTGTGGAACGCATTACCGTTTTTCTGCTTCCCGGCTGACTACAACATGGTCGTCTTCAAATATAATGTGAATAAATTCCTATTGAGTCTTCCAGTAAGATAATCGAACCCTACCCATGTTTCACCGTGCCCGATCATGTGTCACCATCTACCTAACACTTAACCTTTATTCTTGAGTGGTCTCCGGGTCTTGATCAGTGGTGACTTTTCAAATAATAAAAGTAACACCACCATCGATAAAAACAATATTAACAGAACACCAAAACATCACCAACACTCCCAACACTACTAAGTCAAAGACCAAGAACGGTCCCACTAACACCAATATCACTAACACAAGCACTAACACAATCAACACAACCAATAACACGACTAACAACTACCATCAACAACATCACTAACACTAACACGAAAAACAATATCAGCATCACCAACACCAAGACAAACATCAACACCACTAACATCAACAACAACATCAATAACACTAACAATCACAACCAACAAAAATATCACTAAGACCAACATCAACACCGAAAACATCAGCAGCACCACTAACACTACTAAAATCAACACAAACATCAACACCACCACTACAAACACCAAGGCAATCAACACGAACACCAACAACATGAACATCACCAACAAAAAATATCACTAAATCGACCATCAACAATAACACCCTAAACACCAACCCCACCAACGCTACCAAAACTGACACGAAAACCAACACTACCAACATCAATATCAACACCACTAAGACCACCAGCACCACCAACACAAACAACATCACTACCACCACCAACACCAACAACATCACTAACATCACCAACACCAACAACATCACTAACACCACCAACACCAACAATATCACTACCACTACCAACACCAAAAACATCACTAACACCAACAACACCAACAACATCACTAACACCACCAACACCAACAACATCACTAACACCACCAACACCAACAACATCAATAACACCAACAACACCAACTACATCACTACCACCACCAACACCAACAACATCACTAACACCACCAACACCAACAACATCACTAACACTACCAACACCAACAACATCACTACCACCACCAACAACATTACTAACACCAACAACACCAACAACATTACTAACACAACCAACACCAACAACATCACTAACACCAACAACACCAACAACATCACTAACACAACCAACACCAACAACATTACTAACACCACCAACACCAACAACATCACTAACACCAACAAAACCAACAACATCACTACCACCACCAACACCAACAACATCACTAATACCACCAACACCTACAACATAACTAACACCACCAACACCAACAATATCACTAACACCAACAACACCAACAACATTACTAACACCACCAACACCAACAATATCACTAACACCAACAACACCAACAACATCACTACCACCACCAACACCAACAACATCACTAACACCAACAACATCACTAACACTAATATTACTATCACCGACACTAATATCACCCCACCACTGGAACCACCACAACAATCATCATCATCATCATCATCATCATCATCATCATCATCATCATCATCATCAAAATAAGGTATTTCCATATTGCAGAATAAGATATCTCATACCGCAAAGCTATGTCTTTTATTTAAATTTACTCTAGGAACATACGCCATCTTATTAGTCTTTTACTTCTTTTTCTTTTTTTGCAGCCATTCACCATCCCGTTTAGTCATAACTTGTTCACTCCGATGTTAATATTCGTATACCCCTAAATTTTTCCATTTAACTGCAGTGTATCTGCGCGCGCATTTTGTCTTAAATAATTCTGACATTGTTCTTCCTGTGACCAACCCAGTCAGTGAATTTTTTTTTATCATTAGAAGAGTCTATATGTTTGATACTCTGAAGCCCGTATTACACTACTAGCAATAATTACGTGTTAACAATCATTTTTTTAAAAACTAGATATGCTATAAAGTTTGAAAGGGAATACTAACATGTTTAACTCTGCAATTTATACATTTAATTCAGTGCCGAGGTGCCTAAATTAGGGCAATTTTAGCACAATTTATAAATAAACCAATATATGTGTGATATGGTGCATTATAATTTATATAAGTTTTGTGTATTTTGGATTGACCTTATAATAGTTATTTAATATTTTATAAGTGCAAAATAAGCCAAATAAATTTTAAAAACATAACTTAATCCCTAAACTAAGGAATATTTTAGCATGTATTTTGTGTAGTTAAAATATATATATGAAAAGACATTAGTGAAACAAATCTTGAAATGCTTTTATTATAATAATTATTTGTACTCACTAGGAGTTCTCACACAGGTCATAATCAGAGATTAATCACTGACAACAATCGATAATTCTCCTTTAAGTCGGTGTTATAACAAGTCTCTGTAGATTTCCAATAATCTTCATTGCTTTCAAAAACCTTTTAAACTGATTTTGTGTTATCGTAACAGTCGTTTGCCATTGACTTATTGCTGGTATTGACCATTGGGCTTCACTAGGATTTGAGTGACAAGAAACTGCCCCTAGGTCCCGGTACTCTTCGCACTCATCCAGTGAAGGTATGGTCAGTATTTTCTCCCTTCGGTCTTTTCATCCTCTTTGACATTTCGCGCCTATTTTGTATGTTATCAGACGAGGCTAATGCTTCTTAGGGGGGAACTGAAACGTTATTATTATTATTATTATTATTATTATTATTATTATTATTATTATTATTATTGGCTCACAAGGCGCTTTCACACAGATAATAAAAGATCTCTTCTTGAAAATAGCTGTGGTGTATTCTGGAAGCTGAGCGAAAAGAGTCTCCCCAGCCTTTCAGTGCTCTCCACCTCTTCTGATAACATTTTCAAGTGGATTTGCATTATCGCAACGGCCGCCTTCCATCAATCTCTCCCTAGCAGCGGCCATTGATCTCCACTGGAATTTGAGTGGCAATAACCCTCCCCAAGGTCCCAGTTCTCTTCGCACTTGCCAACGGAGGTCTGGTCAGTGCTCTCTCTCCTCGGTCTTTCCATCATCATTGACCCTTCTCGGCTATTTGGCATCATTCTTGTGTGGAGGGCGGTGATTTGGGTAATGGGAGAGGTAGGGTAAGGGATAGAGGAGGGATAGAGAACTTATAGATATGTATCTTCTATGTTCTTGGTTCCTTGTGACGCTTCTTTATGTTTTGTCTCTGGTCCGCGTGTGATTATTATTATTATTATTATTATTATTATTATTATTACTCCTACTACTACTACTACTACTACTACTACTACTACTACTACTAAATCTCTAGGAGTTTTCATATAGGGCATCATCAAAGATTTCTCTCTGTCAATATTTCTTGAAGTCTAAGTGTTTTCCAGTTCCATCCACCTGTTTCTTTAAACTTTGCAAATGAACTTGCCTTATCGACACAGCCTTTTATCGTTGATTTCTCACTGACAGCGATCATTTGTCTTTCACTGGAATTTACGTCACTACCTACATCTCAATTCTGCCTCCAATTTTCAAGTTTCACTCTAAGTGATGTTACTATTAAATGTCCATCATCAAAAGATAACATTGATAATATTGTTCATCTTATAGACGTATTGTACTTAAATACGTATTGTACTTAAATAAAAAAAAAGGTCACAATGCGATGGATGAATAAGATGTTTTAAGAACTGCTTTTATTAAACACATTCGGTAGATTAATAACATAGTAATATTTTAATATACGAGATGCCTTTAATAAGTTTCCAGACATTTGCGTTTGAAACTGTCGAAGACTCTTGAAAATTCTATATGCTGTTGCTATACATCTTATGAGAAAACTAACCATTTTTTATGATTTTAGGTACAGTTGAACAGCTACAACAGGAATTAGAATACACTCTACTTAAGCCCGATTGTCACAGCTGGTGAATTTCAAAAGGCAATCTGGACTTGAGTACAGTTTAGAGGAACGATATGCAATAAAATTCTGTTTAAAACTTGGAAAAATGCCACAGAAACGTATGGAATGTTTGAGTCTGCGTTCGGGCCATCTTGCATAAAACAAGCATCAGTTTTTGAGTGACAGAAGAGATTCAAAGAAGGCAGAGAATCTGCGAGGGATAATGAGGTATGGGAGAAGTAAGGAAGTCAGAACACCAGAGTTGATTAGCCAAATAAAGAATTTCATGGGAAAGACCGTCGTGTGGCTACGGAGATAATAAGCACAGTTTGATGTCAGTGTGGGAACTGTACACACAATTATTCACGAAGAACTGAAGATGCAGAAGATTTGCGTGAAGATTGTCCCAAGGGTGATCAGAGAAGATCAGAAAGAAAGACGTTGTCATGATTGCAGGGAGACGTCGAGTTAATCAATTCAGATTCCACAGTCCAGACCTTGGCCCATGTGACTTTTGGTTATTCTCTAAGCTCCAGGAAAACCTTAGAGGCTGTCGTGATGAGATAATTGAGGAGATGAAAGAGGCTGTGATGAAGGTCATTGACACGATCACACAAGAAAACTTCCATGGGGGTCTTCCAGAAGTTGTTGGGACGGTACAACAAGAGCATTGCAGCCGGAGGAGGTTACTTCAACGGGCATCAGTTTCATGTGTGTACTATCTATAGAAGTGTTCATATGATTCTTTACCCTCCCTATAAGCCAGACCTTGCTCCCTGTGACTTTTGGTTATTCCCTAAGCCGAACTAAAACTTCAGAAGGTGCAGTTGTGAGATAATTGAGGAGACAAAAGAGACTGTTACGAGCATCATTGATACACTCACACAAGAAGACTCCCATGGGCGTTTTCTAAAAGTTGTTGGGACGGTACAAGTTCATTGCAGCCGGAGGAGATTACTTCGAAGGGGATTAGAGATTCACGTGTGTATTATCAAAAAGTGCTCATACGCAAAAAGTCTGTAATCTTATTGAATGCATCTTGTATATTCAAATTTAATTTTCGGACAAATATTAACGAAAAAGAAATAAAACTATAAAACCTAATAAACATTTTACATTAAATAAAAACACTAAAAATTTATCTAGTTTGGTAGACAAGTAACTTATCTTGCCTTTGATAGCATTTATTCGTTATATATTTGTTTTTTTTTGACAACCTTTTCATACCTCCGTGTATAGCAATACGAACCCGAATATTTATAACCTTTCACACCTCATTCACTACTAAATGACATGATGGTATTTATTTCGCTGTTTTTCTGTTTAATTAAATGCATCTTATATTAAAAATAGATTCAAATAATAGATATACGTAGAGATAATTGGCGACGATCTTCCTATATCGTTGTCGTCTGTACCGGGTGACCAGGGAAAGGGATTCCCTTATTTATTTGGTAAGAGAAAGAAAAAACAAAAACGTACAAAAAATATAATAATGTCAGCGCCTGTGGCGTTCAGGAAGAACATTTTCGAAAAATTACTTGCAATCGAAAGCGTTTGTGTACTCATTTGACCATTATATATATATATATATATATATATATATATATATATATATATATATATATATATATATATATATTATGCAATTTTTGATAATTAACATTTCTAAAATGGTATCCATATTTTCAGTTGAGATGGACGCTAGTGACACCAAGAAAGCTAAAAATGTTCCTCAGTTAATTTTGAATAATTAGATTGTCACACTTCCATGATTAAATGGTCAGATTCTGGCATAAGACATTGTGCCAATCCTTTGTCTCCGTGCAACAGGTCGTAGACACCCGAAACACGTACGGTTGTTCAAGTTCCAGTTTTTCAGAGAAAACGACCTGTCAATGTTGAAAGAATGTCACTTAGAACTGTTCCTATGTACTTGACTCCCCACGAGGGCTTAGACACAAAATGTATCAGTCATGAAGGATTTCTCCTCCGTTAACCGAGACCAAAAATGTGTAGTGCAACACCAGGAAGATACTAAGAAAAGACAAAAGAAAAAATATTATTTAGAAAAAATTACAATGCAGAAACATTTCTTTGTTTACGATGCGAAAGAGGTCAAAAAGCTCATTCAGTAAGATATTGTTGTTTTCCGAAAAGTCGTGCCGAGAAATCATACCGCACACATTGACGAAAAAACTGACGTCTGATGACGTAAATAAATCTTATTTAACAGATTGCCTATTGGTGCCCAATAAAGAGGTATAGATAGATAGATAAACAGATAGATAGATAGATAGATAGACATCTAGATAGATAGATAGATAGACAGATAGATAGAGACAGAAGCCCATCTTTCAACGTAGACCCCTACTACCAGGTCTCCTTCTCCAACATCAGGCGTCTACGTTCCAACCTTCCAGAGGTTGAAACCCAATTACAGGAGACGAAACCGGACATATTGCTTCTTTCCTATAACTGCACGTCTGTGGAACTCTGTTCCGTCTGCCTGCTTCCCTCCGAACTACAACTTGGATGTCTTCAAGTCCAATGTTAACAAATTCCTAATGAACCGCCCCCTTAAGTAAACACTTCAGCAAATCTCCTCACTAAATTAATGTACTTGCAATAACCCTTATCCCTGAGTGGCTTCCGGGCCTTGATAAGTGGTGATCACTGTGTAAAAAAAACAAAAAAAACACACAGAGAGAGAGAGAGAGAGAGAGAGAGAGAGAGAGAGAGAGAGAGAGAGAGACTAAAAACAGGTAGATTAGTCAAATATGAATAGACGTGTAAAGTTTCAGGGTCTCTTTGTTCATTTCTGATTAAACAAGGAATGCTAATTTTGTCTATAACAAAAATACTATCTGCTATTTTATTTCAAGGGAAATTGGATTTTCTCTTTGCCTCTTGAAAGATTGAATTAATCATACAAAAGATAACGATTCATTTAGTGATCGTGTTGCATAACAACACCGTTGAGACTAATAGTCTCAATAATCCAAATACAATCCGGAATGTTTAGATTAAACAAAACAATTTATGTGTAAAGAGCGAACACTTTCGAGCGAATAGAATACTTCATTATCTCCGTAAATACCGTTTTATGCAACAATTATTTTTTCGTTATATAATCTCTTGTAAATTCCTATTTAACCAAAGTTAAATATCCATTTAGATAGTTCCAAGAAATATGGGCAACGAAATCGGAAACAAAATAACAAAAAACAAACAAACAAAAAAAAACAACAAAAAAATAAATAAAAAACAACAGCTTAATAGAGTTTTATTAATTCTATTTAAATAACTAAAAGCCGAACATGAAAATAGAAACAATCAATTGTTTTAACGATTTCAAATAATCTTCAAACGCGAGAAATGTTATCACGTTTTCTTTTCTTTTTAATATTTTTCTCTTGTTTTTAGTTTTGAGAATGTTTCAATCTTATATAAGGAAAGCAAGCGTTAATTTATTATCGTAATTTAATAGCATTGAAGACGGCAAATTGATTCTGCTTTGTAGAGAAAGCTTAGCATCGTGTATTTCTATACGAGGATTTGTAGTCGGTAGAATTTTCTGTCAGGCTTCAATTTGAAAGTTCATTTTATAACTCTCTTACATTACAGTTTCGCATAATTGAATTTTTGAGATGAAAATGGTTGTTTTTATCAGGTTGACAAGAAAGTTCTTGCAGTTTTTAACTTTGAAATTCAGATGGACATATCTCGACTCAAACAAACATTTATTGATTTCGATCAATAGCATTTTGTTTGAGCCGAGATATTTTTTAAAGTTTTTTTTTTTTTAGCCGAGATAAGCACTATTAAAATCAACACACTGATGCCAACGTAAAACAAGTGTATTTATACTAATAGTGGAAAACATATTGGGTTATGGTGGCAATGAAGTTGATGGAGGCGTTTTTGATATCGCTTAGGTTTTTGAAGCATTTATCACGCAGAAATTGGCGAGATGTTTGAAAAAGGTTTGGAGAGTATGGCGGAGGAGGCAGAGTTTTGTATCCACATTCGTTAAACTTCTGAAGGGTCGTTATAGCAACGTGCAGCCATGCATTGTTGTGAAGGAGTATTTGACCTTTCCTGTTGACTAATGCTGAGTATTCTAGTCAAAGTTCCAGAAGCATTTTATCCATCGTTGAGAGTACTTCTTCGCGGTAATGGTTTCACCTGCATTCCAAAAGCTGCAATGGGGGGGGGGGGCTGGTTGCAGACCACCAAACAGTCGGCATGACCTTCTTTGGTACAACTCTTGCTTTAGGAAATGTTGTGGAGCTTCGTTTGTGTCAAACCATTGAGCTGAGCGTCGCCTTTTGTTGGAAAGCACCCGCTTTCCATCGCAAGTCACAAACCGGTCGAGTAACAGGTCGTTCTTGTTGTGTTAAAAAAGGGAAGATATTATTTCATAACAGTGTTTCTTTTGATTGTTGTTCAATTTGTGAGGCACTCATTTATCAAGATTATCTTGTCTTTCATTACATTAATTTGGAAGCAAGTTCTCGAACAGTTGCGCGTGGATTGGCTTCGATTAAAGCTCTTAATTGATCGTTGTCAACATCCGATGGCCGACCACTACGCTCACGACTTTCAAGACTCTCGTCGCCGCCACGAAATTTCTTAAATCACCATTCTGCTCTGCGTCCAGTAGTGGTTTCTGGGCTTAATGGTTTGTTGATATCGCAAGCTGTGTCAGCGGCTTTTCGGCCTAGCTTGAATTGAAATAAGAAAATTGTGCGAATTTGCTTTTTACCATCTTGTATTCAACTATTCAACGTTCCGAAAAGAAGACATAATTGTTTTTAAATGATTGTAATTACACCGATTAGATAGAGCAAAAAACAAAAAAAACCCCCAAAAAACCGCCTTTTTAAATTAAAGATATTATAACCAAAAAATCGTAAGAAAATTCTATTCAATTTAATATTATTTACAATATTCGGACTAATCTAAAGTGTTGTTCACACAACATTTCAGTCGATGTAACGTCCGACATATTTCAGGTGTATAAGTTTGACTTATTAAATCTTCAGTTCTAAGGGACATGTTTCGTCCGAAAGCGAGAAACAAACTCTCTTTTTAACGTTATATGAAGGCTTCCTTCAGTCTTGACAGACTATGGATACCCACTGTAAGGGTGCCTGCGCGGGAAATTTTAGTGGCAAGAGTTACGCAATCTCCAACCACACCTCTCCTGATTCAACATTGTTGCATACCAGTGGCAAGTGGAGGTTCAGGACGACTGGAAACAATGCCGAGATAAGCGGAA
Organism: Euprymna scolopes; assembly: GCF_053919585.1. Taxonomy (NCBI): domain Eukaryota; kingdom Metazoa; phylum Mollusca; class Cephalopoda; order Sepiida; family Sepiolidae; genus Euprymna; species Euprymna scolopes. Next base: position 167,166,605 of record NC_136482.1, on the reverse strand, counting down.
AGCACATACAGCGCCAAGAATTCTCAAATGGTCACCCATCTGGTACTAGCTAGTCTCAACGTTGCTTAACTTCGGTGATCTGACGAGAACCGGAGTGTCAACGTGATTATGCCGTATATACGTTATATACACATTTAATATTCACAAGTAATTTTCTTGTTTTTAACTAGTAGCACAGCCCGGCTGTGCTCGGGCCCTATGTACTGTTCATAACTTTATGTGCATATGTATATATATATATATATATTCAAAAGTTTGACTCATGTCCAGGTACCGTACATCTAAAATTTAAAGTGTCTAGACCCAAAATTGGTGAAGGAGTTTGGTAGATTCTGCAAAGGTCAACTCTGTAAACTTTTACCTCTTGCCAGACAAATTTTCGCCTATAAGCTAACTAAAAAACATGTCTGAATACCCTTTATGTAAAATTTCAAATGTTTAGACTCCAAATTGGCTTAATAGTTTGCTAGAGACCGCAAAGGTAAAATCTTTTGATCTTTGATCCCTTGGTAACAAAATTTTCGGCCAAAAACTGATTAAAAAACTTGCGTTATGTCTGAATACAGTTTATGTAAAATTTCCAATGTTTAAACCAAAAATTGGCTGAGTAATTTAGTAGAGACTGAAGAGGTCAAATTTAAAAAAAAATGACCCAAATTTTGACTCCTTTACATTTATTGTTTTGTGCACAAATCTAATTACAAAGTTAGATCCATGTCCAAGTAACCTACATCTAGAATTTCAAGTGTTTCAATCCAAAATTGGCGGAGGAGTTTGATAGAGTTTTCAAAGGTCAAATCGTTGAACTTTGGTCCCTTGACAGCCAAATTTCTGGCCGAAAACCAATTAAATATATTTTCCCTAATCTCAATACCCTTTATGTCGAATTTCGAGTCTGTAGACTGAAAATTCACAGAGTAGTTTCTAGGGAAATGTACACACACACACACCTTCTTTTTCTTTATAGATATATAGATTCGCTTTATTCTCATCAGCCATACAAAAGACATCTTTTAATTATTTTTTACTGTAATACATCCAAACAATGCATAATGCAATTTAGACGTAAGGGACTACTATTTAGAAGCAAATCTATAGAGATATTATGCAGAGAGTTTAGAAACGAGATGTCTATTCACATTAAATTTCCACTTCTGAATATCACTACAGTAAGAGAAGCAGGGAACAGGGATGGAATTACAATGTCTAGTAGTTCGAGGAGGAAACTATTAGAGTATAGGACTTTCTGGCAATAGGGATCTCTACATTACAAGGGTGGGATTGTATTGCTTGTTCAGTAATTCGGAGGTATTTACCTTAAGGGGTTACCAGTGTTTCGAGTTTGTCGGCCAAGTTTCCATTAAAATACTTGTAAAATAGACACAGGGATGCAATATTGCGGCGATGGGACAGCAGTTGGAGATTAGTTGATAGTGCGGGATCTGTTAGATTGGAGACTGTTTTTGAAGCCTGTCTAAAAGCGAGAGACTAATGGCAGAGGCACCAGTCCAGATGTGAAAACAATGTTCCATGCATGACCGAATGGTGGCTTTGTAGATATAAACGATGTTGTAAAGTGTGAGTAGCTTTCTAGCACGGTAGAGAGAGTCCACTTTTGCAGAAACCTTGGTAATGTCCTCAGAGAATTTTTTCAATTGATGTTGCCTGTGAATGCTAAGTTGAGGAAGAGCTTTAAGTTAGCGTATTATTAGTCATGGCTATTAGTGGTTGAGAAGGTTTCTTGTAATTGTTAAAAGAAAGAAGTTTAGTCTTAGCAGCATTGAATGTTAACATCCATTTACGTCCTCATTCAACTACAGACAAAAGATCTTCCTCTAAGATTTGGATCATTGCTGAATCGTTGATGAACTTACAAATATTTTTGGTTTTCTTTTTTATATTTCTATTACGTTGTAATATCGTTTGCATTTGTTTATGCCCCTCTATAAGTGATCATAAGGCTTCAAGGCAAACTAAAATAATGCCGGAACCTTGTAATTGTAAGAATTGATTCAAAATATAGTAGCTTAGTCTCTGTGGAAAAAAATGCTAGACTAAATCTGTTTCGTCCTGATATGCCAAATCATTTTGAGGAATAGGAGAATTTACGGCTTTCAGGTGGTTAGGAAATTGACACCACAGATTAACAGACACAACTGGATCCCTGCACACGAAAAAAAAAAAAAAAGAACAAACAAACATAGTGTTCATAGCACATCACTATTGAAAGCTCATGTTGGATATTTTCTCTGTTAGCGTTTGTTTAAATGCTAGTACTTTTGTGACCCCAGGTGGCCCCCACCGACAAGTCGCTGACCTCAAACGTCGTATGTGCCGTGGATTTTTCGTTCAGATTCTTATGGCCGTATTGTCATTTTTTTTTTTACTGGCGACTGTCGATGAGGGCGCATGCGGGTCTACAAGAAGAAAAATAAAACGCAACAAACACACGAAAAACACAGTCGCCGATGCTTCACACACACACACACACACACACACACACACACACACACACACACACACACACACACACACACACACACACACATATACATACATACATACATATATATATATATATATATATATATATATATATATATAAATATATGTATGTATATGAGTAAAAATAAAATAAAAATACACGCGATTGTTGACCTTATGTTATTTGAGAAGGAAAACCGAGAATTAATAAAATAGTAATCAATGTTTCGTCTCTATTTCAGGGGATTTCTTCGGAAAAATTTCTTTTACATTTTTCTACAAAATCCTGATGATGTCCCCTGAAATAAGGACGAAACGTTGATAACTATTTTATTAATTCTCAGTTTTCTTCCTCAAATAACACACACACACACACACACACACACATATATATACATATATATATATATATATCGACTCGATTCTGGGTGTGTGTGAAACTGCCTTCTTAGGTCCTCGTTTATATCTATTGTCAAGGCTGTCTGCGTCTATTGCCGTCAATTTATCTCCTCATGTCCCTAGGACAACACCAAAGCGACCAAATGCTCTCGGCCGTATCAAAAATCCAACTGTTCAACTCGGAGTTAAAGATTCAACTTAATACGCGGACGACTGACCCACCCCACTCCGTCAAGTATTGTTCGATCTTTGGTCAAATGTTCAGTCTTTTTGTTATCGCTATTAGTCACATCCTAATTTAACCTCTTATTTCTATTTGCGTTAAGTACAAATTCCTATCCAATGTCTATTGATAAGATCTTTTATTACTCGCTAAACATACTTCCTTTCCTTTTGTCATTTATCCTTTATTATTTTTCTACTTTTTCAGCAGTGAACGACCTCAGTCGAACATAGTGTCACACTTTAATATTAGTTATTATTGTTAGTGTTGATATACATTAGAAGTCAGACATTTTTATGCTACATTCTGATATGCGATGAAAGGGTTCACGGGCTAAAGTGATTGAGAATCAATGTGATATGCTGTGCACTCATGGGTGTTGATGAATGTGTTCTTGCGTTTAGTGTTCGATGGTCGATTGTAATCAGGTTTCGATATTGTTGTAGAAAAATGGTTTAAGAAAATGGCAAATAAAATAAAACAAGTACATGTGAAAATAAAAAAAAAACATGAAGTGATTTAAAAAAAAAAAAATAGCGGTCTTGTCTACTTTTACAATAAATAGGCAATCCACGCTGATCCGGGCACCAGTAAGCAGTGCGTTATTTCTTTAAACGAAAGGACGTCATCAAGATGTTGGAAATGCATCGGTCGACCACCGTTTGATTCGTGGACAAACATTGGTATTAGCTGGACTCTGCTTCCAAATTCTACACACGAAGCCAAACAGTCGTTTTTAGACGTATAACGTGTATGCATTGCTGTTTCGGTATCGAAAAAAATATTGGTTTATTGATGAACCGTCTTTTTCGGACAAGAATCGGGAAGACAGTTATTATCCTTTTTCTATTTTTCGTTTCATTTCTTTCTTTTTTTTGCAATAGTTTGACTCTTATTTTTTTTTTAAAGATTATTTTCTTCGTATTTTGTAGCTTTGGCTAAGCTCGTGCATTCCACGTCATAATATTTCCTTTTGCTAAAATTTACAAGAAAAAAAAACATACTTTTAAAATACGTCCATTAAATCTGCGCGATATATTTCAACCTTTAACGTGACAGACTGATGGAGCGGTGTCAAATTCCGTAAAAAAGTCCGACAGATGGAGCTTCTGATAGATATGCATGGACTCATGTAACAAATTTACATCCGACAAATGAACTTTTTTTCAAAAAAACATCATCTACTTCTTCGGCCTTTTGGTTGAGAGCAAAGCGTAGGATCTGTTCTGATACTACATTTATTTGTTTCTGTCGTTTGGTGTTAAATGAGAATCCTTCCAGAGTGAGGCAGTTTTTATTTTTGTCTCACTCCAAGTTTCCTGTTTTTTAGGAGCTGGATTTTCTCCACATTAATAACGAACCTTGTGACAAACTCTCCCTTCGAAGCAAGTAAATAGAAATATGAATATTTCTTTAGTTTTTGCTTCTTCGTTATTTGCTTATTTTTCTAAATGTCCATTTAGTTTGTTTATTTAACAAAAAGCGTTTACTTTTCATTTCGTTTGTATATTTTAGTTTACATATTTTGATTTGCAAACATTAAAAAATTTATTAATAAAATTAAAAAAAAATATTTAAAAACTACAGAAAAATCAAAACATTCGGTGAGCGTAGACAGTACTTGATACTTTCTCTTCGACTATCAAGATATGCTCTTACGTCATAAAAAAGAGAAAATTCCAGGGGGGGGCAAATCCAGTGAGCGTGGGCAGTACTCGATACTTCCTCTTCCTCCTAACAATCTGTTTCGCAGGTGACTATTAAGATATGCTCTTACGTCATGATGATAGTGGGAAAGGGCTTCATCCTGCTGGAAGTGTCATTCTTTATTCCTACACATCTCTTGGGAACGTGGCATAGCGTATTCATGTAGCAACTTGAGATAATTTAAAGAGTGTATGCATATATATATATATATATATATATATATATATATATATATATATATACCCCACAGTACGAAACCGACCCCCAAAATACCCCTTACACAAACACAACCAATCCAAATACCCCAGGTACTCTCATAATCCATACATCCCTACAAAACGACACAACTAACCTCCCAACCGGAACAACGAAACTAACGACCCACGCAATCATTTTTTAGGAATCACTCACAAAATGACAACACCAGACTTGATAACAAAAAACACTTACAAAGGACGAAATTGAAGTACTAAATCTAGGCCTCAAATTCTGCCCAACTCCCAAAAGTAACATAGCAGAGTTAAAGAAAGGCCTTAAAGAATTTGAACGCAAATTTAGACTCATAGATATACTTAACGACAGTGATAACACAACAGACGATTCTCTAGTGAAAAACAAATCAACATACTTCCCCAACAAACAAAACAGCACAAAAGAACTAAATATTTTCTTTGAACGGCTCTGGAACATCAACCCCCAACAAAAAGGAAACCCCACCAGTAATCTAACACGAAAACAAAATCAAGCACTTAAAAAAAGCCGACACAATAACAACTTATTTATAAAGGAAACAGACAAAGGTAGTTCGGTGGTTATCATGAATAAGAACTACTATAAAACAAAAATTTTGGAATCACTAGGGAACGAAAATTATTACAAACCAATTAGCTCTAACATAGACGACACAACCATATCTAAAATCACAAAACTCTGCGCAACATACAATAGTACATTAACTAAAAAAGAAAAAGACTTCCTTACAAACTTCATAACAAAAACAAACATCTTCTATGGACTACCCAAAATACACAAATCTAAACAGGTAAGACATTCCATCAACATACAAAAGTCAGAGTACATAAACACCCCAATGACCTCACATTCAGACCCATAGTAGCAGGGCCACCATGCCCAACAAGCAGACTTAGCAACCTAATAAATAATAAATCAAAAACGTGAAATGCAAGGCACACTCGTATGCACGTACATATGTATATACACACCCACACATAAATCAGAACCGACATATTAAAACACACACACATACACACACGCATACAGCAACACATAGACATAATACCCCTGTCTCTAATACAACACATTGAACAATACCAACCCTACTTTACCTCGAAACCAACAACACTAGGAAACACCTAGAACCATAGTGTAGTATCTGTTCCAACACCTCGCCCCCCCCTCAGTCAGTGGAGGAGAAATCCTCCATGACTGAGATAACTATCATCCCTCCTTCCATACCTATACCCCTCTAAGTGCCCCCTCCCCTCTGGGGAACGAGACCTTCCCCACACTAAGAACCGATCCTGGATCTGGCCATACCCACATAGGGAGACGAATAAATAGAAATATGAAAAAATCCCCGACGTATATTTATAAATACACCTCTTTATCTAAACAAACATACTATTAAGAATACCCGAACAGTCTAAGACTGAAACGAAAAATCACAATACTAAAATCTAAGAATCCAAAAAATAAATATCAGAATTGAATGAAAACACCCCTACCCTTATTTCAGAGAAGCTGGTCCCCTCCTATCACACACACACACACACACACACACACACACACACACACACACACACACACACACACACACTGGATCACAGTTGCCTTCCTAGAAAAGCAAATAACTTTATAATACTATAAAACTGAACACACATTCTTCAAACCAATGAAAGAAAACACACACACGCTCACCCCCATACACACGCACACACACACATACATCCTACCCTACGCAGTTGACCAAATACCAATGTGCCCCTCACCTCCACTCAAGTAAGAGTAAAAAGGGAAAAAATGAGAAAAAAACAAAGAAAGACAAATAGAAACACAAGCACAGAGAGAGAGAGAGAGAGAGAGAGAGAGAGAGAGAGAGAGAGAGAGAGAGAGAAAGAAAGAGAAATAAGACAGCAGTGATCACAGTCCACCCCAATGAACCAGTAATAAAAATTGAACATACGAATGAATAGTAGAACCATTTACACGTTTCCACCTCTCGGAAACATTTCACATGAACTACGAAAATGTTCTTTTACATTTTTAACACATCTTGAATATATTCTAAACATTTTAAATACTTTCTGAAGAGGACGCTTCGCAGAACGTCTGAAACGCGTTAAAAACGATTTCAATGATTTAAAAACATTATTACAATGATCTAAACATAATTTTCAATGAAAAACCAAAACACGGAATAATAAAATAATGTTTAAAAATACACATTGTTGGTGATCACTCCCCTTATTTAAATATACATCTTCCTCTCGTTGGAATTTCTTAACCGATTTTATATAAAAATATGCATATATATATATATATATATATATATATATATATATATATATATACGTACACACACACGCATATATATATATATATATATATATATATATATATATATAAAATTCTATATTCAAACATAAATATTAACAATACAAGTTCCTTTAAAAAGTCAATGATACAATACTAGAGCTATTAATTCACTTTATTCTTCACTGGAACCAGAAACTCGTTACCTTCTTCTAAAAAAAAAATATTGATTATATAAGTAAAAATTTGCTTTGGTCCGTACTGATTATATATATATATATATATATATATATATATATATATATATATATATATATATATATATATATATATATATAACGAAGTAAATACTGAAAATTCACGCAAAACATTATATTTTCGTATATATATTTATGTGAATAGTCATATATATATATACATATACATACACACATATATATATATATATATATATATATATATGTGTGTGTGTGTGTGTGTGTGTGTGTGTGTGTGTGTGTGTGTGTATGGTTCATTGTATATATGTTTTTATTTCTACTTTACTATTTAGCATATACACAACAAAACAAAAGTCACCTCTACCTGGAAACAGTCTGCTCATTTGTAATTAAATGCTTTTTCTGAGCCATAACGGCATAGCATCGCAATCACACAATACAATATATACTCCAGTTATATATACTTTATCTGTTATCTGTCATTCTGTCATTAGTGCACATAAAGTGTTATAAGAAAGTATATTTTATGCATCGATTTTCAGTATTTATTTTAACAATACTCAATATGTGACGAGAGCTAGATAATGAGTTTTGAAAAAGTATTTGTGGTAATTAAGCCACTTTAACCTGACGAGTGCTCACGGAGATTAAACGCGGGAAATTCCGTATAGCTTAATTGCCATGTATATTTTCATAACTTACAATCTATGTATCGGCCTATCTATCTATCCATCAATCTATTTAAATCAATTAGTATTTCTTTATATCTCTGTCGGCATCCGAACCTTCTCTTTCTTCCTTATATCTCTCCTTTTACATTCAAACGCGTCATTTTTGTCTGTCTCTCAATCTATCTATCTATCTATCTATCTATCTATCAATCTATCTATCCATCTATCTATCCATCTATCTATCTATCTATCTATCTATCTATCTAAATAAATAAATAAATATAAAGTAGTACTTCTTTATATATATATCGTCATGTAAACATCATCTCTTCAATACTTTTCTTCAATATTCAAATGCATCCTATTTTCCTCTCGACTCGTCCCCGATAAGTCAAACAAAATCTCTATTTGTCAGTCTCCTTACACCCTTTTCTGTTCAAAGCCTTCAACTATTTGGATTTTGTCATTAAAAAAAAACAAAAACAGTTGGATTTCATCCGCATTGTTCGTGCAACAAGGCGACCGCCATCGGATTAGAGGCCGTGAAATGTCCGCTCGTAGCACATATCTCATTCCTGCTCGTATGTCGACGCGACCACATCGGACACGTGGAAATGGCGGGCCGTTGAATATCGGCGCGAGAAATCTCGATGGAAATTAGTCGATTCGACAAAGGATTAACTTCTTTTTTTTTTTTTCTGAATTAGGAGCAGGGAGTTTTGCGCGAGAGTCAGCTGTCATCATTTAGTATTAATTATATTTTTTTGTACGGAGGTAGGTGTTCTCTGATCGCCCCCCCCCGTAAAAGTTTGCTCATCTGCAAATCCTTCTGCTTCATATTTGTTTTCAATCACCTCAGAAGCTCATTACGATCGGGGTCACACCCTACAATACGATTGCCTGCTTGACAAACATTGACTTCTGCCTTCTTGAATATATCAGATTGCATTACATTAACTTGTATATCAGTATGCCTATCTGTATCGATGACTGTTTAAATTTATCTCCGGTGTTACCAGATCAGGCTGTCTTGAAGATATCGGCTTTTTGACAAAAATGCATCAAACGTCGGTGTTATTGTTTTTTTTTCCTTTCTCTTTGCAAAACTCAATCATGTTCTGAAAAGTTAAAAATTAAACAAAAAAAAAAACACCCAAAGAAACAAAAACAATGTTCCTTTACAAAACAACCAAACCAAAGACCGTGAATGAATATTTGAAGGTATATAAAACTTGAAACGTAACACATTTTAGCAAAATGATCGGATTTGGCATTTAATTTATAATCTATCTATCTATCTATCTATCTATCTACGGGGTGGAACGATAAAAGTGTTGCCCTTAAAAAATAAAAACGAAACTACAGCTTTATTTCATAACTTTTATTGCAAAAAATCAATTCAGGTAATTTGCTTATGTAGTAGAGCTTACATCTATTCAATGTATCGACCTTCAGCCTCAATCACCATCTTGATACGGGTCCGGAACTGGTAGCATGCCTTTTCCACAAGTGCCGGCGGGAGCTCGGCGAATACTCGGCAAATGGCATCGATCAGGCTGTCTTTGGTATTGTGGGAGGTCATGTTGGTGATGGTATCGACGTATGACGAAACGAAGTAGTCCAGTTTCAGGTCAGGGGTGGAGGATATCCAATGAGAGCTGGATTCAAAGTCGTAGCACTCTTTCTGAAGCCAAGCCTGGGGATCTTTGGACTTGTGGGCCGGCGCCGAGTCCTACTGCCAAACTAAGAGTCTACCAGCGGTCACCTGATTACACAAGGGGATCACCACACTCTTAAGCACGTTCAGGTACACTTTGGAGTTGATTTTCAAGTCGACTTCGATGTGAGGTAGCGTGATATAGCCCTCACTTAGAAACCACACCAAAGATCATAACCGTAGCCGGAAACTTTGTTTCCATCACCCTGGGCACATCCCAGTTATTCGTCGCAATCCAGCGAAGTATTTTAAAGGCGCTGGCAATGGTCCTGTTGTCATAAGTTGGATTGGTAGAGAGTATGAGTTGTACAGTCTTACATGTCCGATCTCGCTTGTTGAACATGGTGTCACTTTTAGATATGATAGAATGCTTCTATAGCTATTAGGATTTGTACACAACGGTCAAACTAGTAGATGGTCTACAAAAAAAAAGAAAGAAAACCAGTTTTTATCAAACAGAAATGGAATCATGTCGTCTTTTTTAGGGGGACAATTTTATCGTTTCACTTCGTATCTATTTGCTATCTATCTGCGTATCTATATTTGATGACATAAATGAAAAAGGCGGTTTATCAAATAATACAATTTTATCAATACATATATTGAGATTACTTTATATTTCAGCTGTAGTCATAAAGAAGCAGAATAAATATGAATAAATATAAACGAAGTTAGTGTAATTAACAGCTAATTGCATTAACAGAAACTACCGAAGTAATGGGTTGGCAGATGCTGCTTTCACACTTCTCATGATGGACCATTATTCATAAAGTCCTGAAGAGTTCATATAATGACGTAATAGGGCAGATTATTATTATGAGAATAACACAATTCCTAATCAGAAATGAGTGAACAATGTTTAATTTTAGTTTTATTGACAAAAAAAAAAAAATGAATCATACATTAAAAAAAAAATTGGAAACGATAAAATGAATAAGATAATATAGGTAACAGGAATGCAGACAAATTTAAGGAACATTTTAATTCCGAGTTATAATGAAGTAAAAACAGTTTAGTCCCAAAAATCAGCGAATATAAGAAAACAAATATTATGGGGACTCATTCATAGACAGGACATGAACACTTTCGAACTGTATAAATAGATAGAAATGTACCAGTTCTCGGGGTGGTGTGTTCGTGTACTTCGTAGTACGCCATCCTGGCGTTAAGTACTACGACTATTGTTCTCTGTATATTACGTTTTGTCTAAATACAAATACTTTTTTATTATAACCCATCTCGGTATCCATGTCTTCCATAGTGACTCTTCCGGTTCACAACAACTTGGCGGCGAATCACTCGAATCCACAAAAGGAATACTCACAACCACTAGGCGACGAAAAATTCTAATTCTGAAAGACCCACCAACAATAAAATCCGTTTCGAACAAAAATAGGAAAAGGATAATTTATACCAGTAATTGCACACCGCTTATGTAACAGCGGAGTAGCATTCTTAACGAACAATAAACTCTTTTAACTACAAAAATATCCGCAAAGTCTTTTCACTAATGTTGATAAAAGGAACTTGTTTTGTTGGACACCAGAGAAAAAAGTTCTCAAAATCTTATAGAATATTTCCAATTTAAAACCAAAGAAAATAAACTGATAAGCACGATTTTCTGCTTTTCTCTCTCAGAAAACAAACAAACAAACAAACAAACAAACAAACAAAATGAATAAATAAAAACGTAAACTATGTTCAACGTACAGTGTTGCACTGTAATAAATAATATGTATTACAGCGTTCTCTTTCTCGAATAAGTAAATTTCGCTCTTGATAAAAAGAATCTATAAGATGGACGGTCTAAAAGAAATTATCCTTCAGGTGATCCAACAGATACTACAAAAACAGATGCTACAATAGCAAAAAGCTGAAGAATTGTTAATCTGACAAAAAAAAAATCGTTTACAAAAATTTAGGAATTCTCAAACGCTTAACCAATAAACTAACCACGGACAGTATAACAGCATTTTCAGAAAACGCGATATGGAACACCATAGATACAGGGTGTCCCAAAAGATGCTGATGATTAAAAAAATCATAATTTTTTTATATTTTTCTTTTGTTTTTTCAGATAATCTAGAATAACCCTTCCAAGGTCATCATGAATCGTTACACTACTAGGAAGCGGATATTTATCGTAGAGTTGTATTTTCGGTGTACTAAGTCAATATCAGAAACTTAAAGAGAATTTCGAAGAAACTTCAGCACAAGAAATTCCCCTACTCCCAATGCAACAAAAACTACGGTGGCTCGATTTCATGAGCAAGGATCTGTATGCGACCTCCCTAAATCGGGCAGACCTCGTACGGCAATAAGTGATGGGAATCTTCAGAGATTAGCAGAAAGTGTGGCCGAGGATCCATCTACATCAGTGAGAAGGAGATCAAGTCAAATTGGGGTCTTTCGATCATCTCTTCACAGAATGTTTCATAAAGAGGGCAAATTGCCATATAAAATTCAATTGGTGTAAGAGCTTCAGCTAAACGAGCCGGAAAGAAAGCTGGAATACGCCATGCAATTCCAAGATTTGGCCAATGGGGATCAAAACTTTCTAAAAAAAACTCATTTTGTTCGATGAGGCCCATTTTCATCTGAATGGGTTCATAATAGGCAAAATTGCAGGATTTGAGGATCAGAAAATCCTCACGCAACAGCACAACGGCAATTACACTCTCAAAAATGTAGAGTATGGTGTGGAGTAGCGGCGGATGAAATAATCGGACCTTACTTTTTTGAGAATGAAGAAGGAGAAAATGTAACAGTGACAGGAGCTCGGTACCGCTAGATGGTTGAAGATTTTGTTCGACCTGGGTACAAAACAAACCACCAATGTGGTTCCAGCAGGACGATGCAACGGCGCATACAGCACGAGAAACATTAAATCTGCTCCAGGACATATTTGGAAACCGAATAATTTCTCGTGGCTGTGAGATAAATTGGCCACCTCACTCGCCAGTTCTCACATGTGCAGATTTCTTCCTGCCTCAAAGAGCGGGTATACGCAAACAAACCAGCCACAATAAATACCCTTTAAAACAATATAGAGGAGGAAATTAGGGCCATAAGCCCTGAAACATTAAATGATGGCTGGACAATGCCCTGCAGAGAGCACAAGGGTGTGAAAATGAAAATGGTGGACATTTGAGTAACATCATTTTTCATAACTAAAATTAGACTTTGTGAAAAATATACCCTAAATTAAGTTGTGTAAATAAAATTAGAAAAAGTAGATTATAATATCTTACTATATCTCAATAAATCACGAAGAGGCTCATCTACCTACATATGAAGATTGGTAAGCATGACTTAAATATTGAGGAAGTTAATCAAATTTAAAATTCGTCAGTTTCTTTTGGGACAGCCTGTACTTTTACTTACGTTGTTGACCAAGACCAATTGTTCGACGATTTCTTTAGAAGGTATGATACCGTTTTAACGTCGATTGCGACAACTAGCCTGATTCGAAAAAAGTCTGTGACTCCGTGTTGTATTGTCGGATATATATATATATATATATATATATATATATATATATATACATATATATATATATATATATATGTGTGTGTGTGTGTGTGTGTGTGTGTGTGTGTGTGTTGTATATATATCCATACGTGTCTAAATTTGTGTATCGTATAGTATATAAAATGTTCTCTAATGGATGTGTGTATATACGTTGGTATATACGTGTCTCAGTCATCTATATGATATGTGTATATACCTGTGTTCGTTAATTACAGTTAATGACGGGACAAGAATATACATAAATACTTTTACAACAAAAATGACGAATAACACTTATTTGGGTGTTTAAATATCTGGCCAATCGAGTACACATTTGATCTATCTTTGGTCTTGTTGGACGGAAAGCTACAATGGAACTTTGGAAGTACTGACTATTTTTCCCATCTTCCGGCCTTGTGTCACATGCTCTAACGGTAGAATAGAGGTATATTAACCTCATAGTACGCCATAACGTGCTACGACTGTTGCATATTGTATATTATGTTTTTATTTCAATATAGTTTATCAGTCTAACTCATATCCGTGTCCGTGTTTTCTTTTAGTGATCCTTCCGGTGTCACAATAAACATGCACCTGCAATATCAACTGGACGTTTTGATTAGGAATAAAGTCTAATGTCTTTTCTGATACTACACTTAGTCTATTCGGTCTTTGATGAGTAAAGAAGAAATCCTTCTACAGGGTGGTCAAAAAGTCAGGTAACATGTTAAAGGTAGAAAAAACAATAGGATCCATTATAATCTCTATTCGTTTAATATTATTTGTTTAAATATTTGAGTGTAATATATAAACTACCCCTCCTGATTTCTGGCTTTGGGGCTATGTAAAGGATAGCGTTTATGGCAAGAAGCCTGATACAATAGCGTCTTTAAAGTTATTTATTGAAGAGGAGATTACGCGGATATCAGCTGACATGATTACACGTGTTACACAATCAGTGGTTAATCGCTTCCAGCGATTGATAGAGAGAAATGGACGACAATTAACAAAATAAACATATTTCATGTGTGTTTCATTTTATATTTCAATGTATGGTACTTAAATATACGTGTATTGCTAATATCGTTTTTCTTTAAAATGTTACCTGACTTTTTGACCACCCTGTAGACTGAAGCAATTTAAAATTTTGTTCTGATCCGCATGCCCCACTTTGCAGCGTTTGATTTTGTCCTCATAAAAAAATGACCTTGTGTCTAACATTACCCCGGTTGGGAGGCAAGTAAATAGGAACACACCTATGCACAATATTTCTTTTTATTATTTTAGGGTACCGTGCTGACATAATAACGTTATTTCGAAAGCTATTTTTAACATGGGGAAGAGAGGTTGCTTTGTAACTATTTTGCGCTTCTAACAATTTACTATTAACAAAAAAGATATTGTGAAAACTGGAATTTAACACGAAAAAAACTATTTAAAAAATAGCGCGGTACCAAAAATACATAAGCACCGATTTTGTGATTGTCTTTAAATATTGTTGATTTTGCAGGGCATTCATCGCCAAGTACAAATATCAGCTGACGTGATACTGTAAACAAACACAGACGGAATTTAATAAACAACATTATCATTATTATTATTTTTATTATTTTTTTTTTTGCGAATTAGTTTATCGGGTAAATTATTACTCGTAAAATATAATAAATAGAGGATTGATTCTATAATAATACAGGGTGGAACGATAAAATTGTCACAAATGAAAAGACGACATGATTCCATTTCAGTTGGATGGAAACTAGTTTTTTTTTGTGCCGATTACCTACTAGTTAACCAGTTGTGTACGAATCTCAACAGCGATCGGAGTTTTCTATCATATCGGAAAGTGGCACAATATTCAATGAACGAGATTGGAAATGCGCCGCTGTACTAAAAGTTGTAAAGTCGATTTAAGTTATGACAACGGAACCATTGCCAGCACCCTTAATGAATAACAGGGACGTACACAGGATGATGAAAACAAAGTTTCCAGCCACAGTTATGACCTTTAGTGTGGTTTCAAGTGAGGGCCGCATCATGCTACTTCACATCTTGGACGCCGGCTTGAAAGTCAACACTAAAGTGAACCTTAATGTACTGAAGAGCGTTGTGATCATCTGGCGCAATCAGGTGGCCGCTGGCGGACTCTGGGTGTAGCAACAGGAATTGGCGCCGGCCTACATGTCCAAAGAAACCGAGGCTAGCTTCAGAAGGAGTGCTACGTCTTTGTACCCTTCTCCTAATTATACCCTCTCCTCTCCTGACTTGAAACTGTGAACAATTTCGTTTGGTCATACGTCGAGAATATCACCAACATGACTACCCACAATACCAACCCAGCCTGATCACCGCTATCTGGCGAGTATTCGCCGCGATGACGCTTGTGAAAAAGGCATGCTCCCAGTTCCGGACCTGTAACGATACGAAGATTGAGGCTGAAGGCGGTTACAGTGTATAGATGGCAGCTCTACTACACAATAAAGTTACCTGAATTGAGTTTTCAATGAAAGCTTAAAAATAAACTTGTAGTGTTGTTTTCAATAAAAGCTTAAAAATAAACTTGTAGTGTTGTTTTCAATAAAAGCTTAAAAATAAACTTGTAGTGTTGTTTTCAATAAAAGCTTAAAAAAGTGTAGTGTTGTTTTCAATAAAAGCTTTAAAATAAACTTGTAGTGTTGTTTTCAATAAAAGCTTAAAAAAGTGTAGTGTTGTTTTCAATAAAAGCTTAAAAATAAACTTGTAGTGTTGTTTTCAATAAAAGCTTAAAAATAAACGTGTAGTGTTGTTTTTAATAAAAGCTTTAAAATAAACTTGTAGTGTTGTTTTCAATAAAAGCTTAAAAATAAACTTGTAGTGTTGTTTTCAATAAAAGCTTAAAAATAAACTTGTAGTGTTGTTTTCAATAAAAGCTTAAAAATAAACTTGTAGTGTTGTTTTCAATAAAAGCTTAAAAATAAACTTGTAGTGTTGTTTTCAATAAAAGCTTAAAAATAAACTTGTAGTGTTGTTTTCAATAAAAGCTTAAAAATAAACTTGTAGTGTTGTTTTCAATAAAAGCTTTAAAATAAACTTGTAGTGTTGTTTTCAATAAAAGCTTAAAAATAAACTTGTAGTGTTGTTTTCAATAAAAGCTTAAAAATAAACTTGTAGTGTTGTTTTCAATAAAAGCTTAAAAATAAACTTGTAGTGTTGTTTTCAATAAAAGCTTAAAAATAAACTTGTAGTGTTGTTTTCAATAAAAGCTTAAAAATAAACTTGTAGTGTTGTTTTCAATAAAAGCTTAAAAATAAACTTGTAGTGTTGTTTTCAATAAAAGCTTTAAAATAAACTTGTAGTGTTGTTTTCAATAAAAGCTTAAAAATAAACTTGTAGTGTTGTTTTCAATAAAAGCTTAAAAATAAACTTGTAGTGTTGTTTTCAATAAAAGCTTAAAAATAAACTTGTAGTGTTGTTTTCAATAAAAGCTTAAAAATAAACTTGTAGTGTTGTTTTCAATAAAAGCTTAAAAATAAACTTGTAGTGTTGTTTTCAATAAAAGCTAAAAAATAAACTTGTAGTGTTGTTTTCAATAAAAGCTTAAAAATAAACTTGTAGTGTTGTTTTCAATAAAAGCTTAAAAATAAACTTGTAGTGTTGTTTTCAATAAAAGCTTAAAAATAAACTTGTAGTGTTGTTTTCAATAAAAGCTTAAAAATAAACTTGTAGTGTTGTTTTCAATAAAAGCTTAAAAATAAACTTGTAGTGTTGTTTTCAATAAAAGCTTTAAAATAAACTTGTAGTGTTGTTTTCAATAAAAGCTTAAAAATAAACTTGTAGTGTTGTTTTCAATAAAAACTTTAAAATAAACTTGTAGTGTTCTTTTCGTTAGAGCCACAACTTTATCGTTCCATAATGTACATACGCAATCTGCTTAAATTAAAATATTATTTTCAAGCGTATTGTACGATGGGGCAACGCCGGGCTGCCAGCTGGAATCTTTAAAAGCTCGAGGCCTCCTGGCGTATTTTTCTTTAGTCTCCCTTAAGCTGTTCTACCTGTCGATATTTAGTTCTTAACCAACCAATCATATTATTGTGAGAAGGAACCCGGATGTAAACGTATTCATTGCATCGCATTTTTTATACACCATAAGCGAACTCTAATCTCCACAGCACTGTAAGAGATAAATATTTTATCATTATACGAGTATACAGATCCATTTCTTGTAACGCACCCAACGTCAACTTAATATTCTGCGACATTTGCTGAACCACTCCCAGTATTCCAGTAATAAAAATGGGATTATTTTATTAATGTTTTCATTATTCTTTTTTTTTCTTATATATTCTGGTTTTTGTGAAAGTGCGCTAGTTGATTACAGGGAAAATTATCTTTAAAAGTTGCTTATTAGGGTTTATTGAGTCTGTGTCAGGTGTAATCGGAACGAATATCACATTTAAAATTCTCGCTAACAAGAACTGTTTACAATATTTATACTTTCATTATCCCGATGTTTTCTGTGATAGTTTTCTTTTTTTTTTTTTTAATGGCCGCTGTATTTTCTTGGTATGCAGTTGGAACAACCATCGCATAAATCCACAGTATTTCATTTTTTTTTTTTTTTTACAAGTATTCGCGAAGAAAACTTTATGAAAATAAATACTAAAAACTTGTGCAGAAAGTATTTTTTTGTACAAAACAAAGCAAATGTTAAGAAAAATATGAAGTTTTTTTGGGGGATTTTTTTTTTTTTGTAGAAACGTTACAAAAAAGAAAAAAAATGGAAATTTTTCTTCGGTGAAAATGCGCTGGTTTACGACCGGAGGAATTATCTATTAAAATTTGCTTATTAGGACTTATTATAAGGTCTACTCCTAACGCGTATCACATTTAAAATTGTCGCTGACAAGAACTGTTTACAATATTAGCACTTTCACTATCCTGATGTTTACTCTATTGTTTACTCGCGTGATCTGTGGAAATTCCACAGCGGACTCTGTAATATGTTGATGTTGGAATTCTGTGGATGTTCAGCATAAAAAAAAACAATTCTTTTACATTTTTTTTGTTTTTGTTTCAAGCAATATTTTCCCTTCTGTATTAATAAAAAAAAACTAGCGCGACCTGTGGAAATTCCACAGAGGACTCATTCATATGTAATATATTGATGTTGGCATTCTGTAGATGTTCAGTGTAAATGGAGACGCTCTGATATTATTGTAGTTTTTTTGTTAAAACTGCAAAAGTATTTATCTAAACTAGCAGGTACGCCCGACGTAGCCCGGTCGTAAAATATACTTAAATATGATACTTAAATTCTTGCAGATTTCGAATATATTTCTATAGAGTCAATTTTCTATCGATTCTTATATATTATAAAGTTGTGTTTAAAAAAAAGAAGAAATATCCATATGACTTGGGTGTATCAGCTTGAATCGAAACCGAAACCAAAACCTTTGATAAAAATTATTTATTACAAGAAATTGAAGGTCATAACAATTAAACGACAATCACTTGGCAGAAAAAAGATATAAGCGTGAACACAAAACAACACATGCGATATAGTATTAATATATGGATATATATTACAATTCTAAATACAACAAAGAAATAGTTTCTTGTGCGATTAAAAAAAAACTTGTTCTGGAAGGTGTTTTCAATTGCTTAAAAAAAGTCAGTTTAAGAGGTGCTCTTCCTTTTCTGCTAATCCAAAATTTACTTTCAGTAATATTTGAGGGTTCCTTCTCCTGAAAGTTCTTCTGTGGAGTTTATATTGAACTTCTCCTCTTAAATAAAGTGTGCAAAAAGCAACATAAATAATCATAAACTCACTTATGCATATAACCAAACTTCTAATTCAGAATATTTCCAATATTTGTCTTCTGATGTCCTTTCTTCTGTGTTTCCGTTACTCATTTTATAAGTATGACATACTCAAATCTTCCGCTATTCATTTTATAAGTATGACATACTCAAATCTTCCGTTACTCATTTTATAAGTATGACATACTCAAATCTTCCGTTACTCATTTTATAAGTATGACATACTCAAATCTTCCGTTATTCATTTTATAAGTATGACATACTCAAATCTTCCGTTACTCATTTTATGAGTATGACATACTCAAATCTTCCATTATTCATTTTATAAGTAAGACATACTCAAATCTTTCGTTACTCATTTCATAAGTAAGACATACTCAAATCTTTCGTTACTCATTTCATAAGTAAGACATACTCAAATCTTCCGTTACTCATTTTATAAGTAAGACATACTAAAATCTTTCGTTACTCATTTCATAAGTAAGACATACTCAAATCTTTCGTTACTCATTTCATAAGTAAGACATACTCAAATCTTCCGTTACTCATTTTATAAGTAAGACATACTCAAATCTTTCGTTACTCATTTCATAAGTAAGACATACTCAAATCTTCACTCACTCATTTTATAAGAAAGACATACTCAAATCTTCCGTTTCTGATTTTATAAGTAAGACATATTTAATTCTTCCGTTACTCATTTTATAAGTATGACATACTCAAATCTTCCGTTATTCATTTTATAAGTAAGACATACTCAAATCTTTCGTTACTCATTTCATAAGTAAGACATACTCAAATCTTCCGTTTCTGATTTTATAAGTAAGACATATTTAATTCTTCCGTTACTCATTTTATAAGTATGACATACTCAAATCTTCCGTTACTCATTTTATAAGTAAGACATACTCAAATCTTCCGTTATTCATTTTATAAGTATGACATACTCAAATCTTCCGTTACTCATTTTATAAGTAGGACATACTCAAATCTTCCGTTATTCATTTTATAAGTATGACATACTCAAATCTTCCGTTACTCATTTTATAAGTATGACATACTCAAATCTTCCGTTATTCATTTTATAAGTAAGACATACTCAAATCTTTCGTTACTCATTTCATAAGTAAGACATACTCAAATCTTCCGTAACTCATTTTATAAGAAAGACATACTCAAATCTTCCGTTTCTGATTTTATAAGTAAGACATATTTAATTCTTCCGTTACTCATTTTATAAGTAAGACTTACTTTAATCTTCCGTTACTGATTTTATAAGTAAGAGATACTCAAATCTTCCGTTACTCATTTTATAAGTAAGACATACTCAAATCTTCTGTTACTCATTTCATAAGTAAGACATACTCAAATCTTCTGTTACTCATTTTATAAGTAAGAGATACTCAAATCTTCCGTTACTCATTTTATAAGTATGACATACTCAAATCTTCTGTTATTCATTTTATAAGTAAGACATACTCAAATCTTCCGTTACTCATTTTATAAGTAAGACATACTCAAATCTTCTGTTACTCATTTTATAAGTAAGACATACTCAAATCTTCCGTAACTCATTTTATAAGTAAGACATACTAAAATCTTCCGTTACTGATTTCATAAGTAAGACATACTCAAACCATCCGTTGCTCATTTTATAAGTAAGACATACTCAAATCTTCCGTTGCTCATTTTATAAGTAAGACGTACTCAAATCTTCCGTTACTCATTTTATAAGTAAGAGATACTCAAATCTTCTGTTACTCATTTTATAAGTAGGACGTACTCAAATCTTCGGTTACTCATTTTATAAGTAAGACATACTTAAATCTTCCGTTACTCATTTTATAAGTAAGGCATACTCAAATCTTCTGTTACTCATTTTATAAGTACGACATACTCAAATCTTCCGTTACTCATTTCAGAGGTAAGACATACTCAAATCTTCCGTTATTCATTTTATAAGTAAGACATACTCAAATCTTCCGTTACTCATTTCAGAGGTAAGACATACTCAAATCTTCCGTTATTCATTTTATAAGTAAGACATACTCAAATCTTCCGTTACTCATTTCAGAGGTAAGACATACTCAAATCTTCCGTTATTCATTTTATAAGTAAGACATACTCAAATCTTCCGTTATTCATTTTATAAGTAAGACATACTCAAATCTTCCGTTACTCATTTCAGAGGTAAGACATACTCAAATCTTCCGTTATTCATTTTATAAGTAAGACATACTCAAATCTTCCGTTATTCATTTTATAAGTAAGACATACTCAAATCTTCCGTTATTCATTTTATAAGTAAGACATACTCAAATCTTCCGTTATTCATTTTATAAGTAAGACATACTCAAATCTTCCGTTATTCATTTTATAAGTAAGACATACTCAAATCTTCCGTTATTCATTTTATAAGTAAGACATACTCAAATCTTCCGTTACTCATTTCAGAGGTAAGACATACTCAAATCTTCCGTTATTCATTTTATAAGTAAGACATACTCAAATCTTCCGTTATTCATTTTATAAGTAAGACATACTCAAATCTTCCGTTATTCATTTTATAAGTAAGACATACTCAAATCTTCTGTTACTCATTTTATAAGTAAGACATACTCAAATCTTCCGTTATTCATTTTATAAGTAAGACATACTCAAATCTTCCGTTACTCATTTCAGAGGTAAGACATACTCAAATCTTCCGTTATTCATTTTATAAGTAAGACATACTCAAATCTTCCGTTATTCATTTTATAAGTAAGACATACTCAAATCTTCCGTTACTCATTTCAGAGGTAAGACATACTCAAATCTTCCGTTATTCATTTTATAAGTAAGACATACTCAAATCTTCCGTTATTCATTTTATAAGTAAGACATACTCAAATCTTCCGTTATTCATTTTATAAGTAAGACATACTCAAATCTTCCGTTATTCATTTTATAAGTAAGACATACTCAAATCTTCCGTTATTCATTTAATAAGTAAGACATACTCAAATCTTCCGTTATTCATTTTATAAGTAAGACATACTCAAATCTTCCATTATTCATTTTATAAGTAAGACATACTCAAATCTTCCGTTATTCATTTTATAAGTAAGACATACTCAACTCTTCCGTTATTCATTTTATAAGTAAGACATACTCAAATCTTCCGTTATTCATTTTATAAGTAAGACATACTCAAATCTTCCGTTATTCATTTTATAAGTAAGACATACTCAAATCTTCCGTTATTCATTTTATAAGTAAGACATACTCAAATCTTCCGTTACTCATTTCAGAGGTAAGACATACTCAAATCTTCCGTTATTCATTTTATAAGTAAGACATACTCAAATCTTCCGTTATTCATTTTATAAGTAAGACATACTCAAATCTTCCGTTATTCATTTTATAAGTAAGACATACTCAAATCTTCCGTTATTCATTTTATAAGTAAGACATACTCAAATCTTCCGTTATTCATTTTATAAGTAAGACATACTCAAATCTTCCGTTATTCATTTTATAAGTAAGACATACTCAAATCTTCCGTTATTCATTTTATAAGTAAGACATACTCAAATCTTCCGTTATTCATTTTATTAGTAAGACATACTCAAATCTTCCGTTATTCATTTTATAAGTAAGACATACTCAAATCTTCCGTTACTCATTTCAGAGGTAAGACATACTCAAATCTTCCGTTATTCATTTTATAAGTAAGACATACTCAAATCTTCCGTTATTCATTTTATAAGTAAGACATACTCAAATCTTCCGTTATTCATTTTATAAGTAAGACATACTCAAATCTTCCGTTATTCATTTTATAAGTAAGACATACTCAAATCTTCCGTTATTCATTTTATAAGTAAGACATACTCAAATCTTCCGTTATTCATTTTATAAGTAAGACATACTCAAATCTTCCGTTATTCATTTTATAAGTAAGACATACTCAAATCTTCCGTTATTCATTTTATAAGTAAGACATACTCAAATCTTCCGTTACTCATTTCAGAGGTAAGACATACTCAAATCTTCCGTTATTCATTTTATAAGTAAGACATACTCAAATCTTCCGTTACTCATTTTATAAGTAAGACATACTCAAATCTTCCGTTATTCATTTTATAAGTAAGACATACTAAAATTTTCCGTTACTCATTTCAGAGGTAAGACATACTCAAATCTTCCGTTATTCATTTTATAAGTAAGACATACTCAAATCTTCCGTTATTCATTTTATAAGTAAGACATACTCAAATCTTCACTCACTCATTTTATAAGAAAGACATACTCAAATCTTCCGTTTCTGATTTAATAAGTAAGACATATTTAATTCTTCCGTTACTCATTTTATAAGTATGACATACTCAAATCTTCCGTTATTCATTTTATAAGTAAGACATACTCAAATCTTTCGTTACTCATTTCATAAGTAAGACATACTCAAATCTTCCGTTTCTGATTTTATAAGTAAGACATATTTAATTCTTCCGTTACTCATTTTATAAGTATGACATACTCAAATCTTCCGTTATTCATTTTATAAGTAAGACATACTCAAATCTTCCGTTACTCATTTTATAAGTAAGACATACTCAAATCTTTCGTTACTCATTTCATAAGTAAGACATACTCAAATCTTTCGTTACTCATTTCATAAGTAAGACATACTCAAATCTTCCGTTACTCATTTTATAAGTAAGACATACTCAAATCTTTCGTTACTCATTTCATAAGTAAGACATACTCAAATCTTCACTCACTCATTTTATAAGAAAGACATACTCAAATCTTCCGTTTCTGATTTTATAAGTAAGACATATTTAATTCTTCCGTTACTCATTTTATAAGTATGACATACTCAAATCTTCCGTTATTCATTTTATAAGTAAGACATACTCAAATCTTTCGTTACTCATTTCATAAGTAAGACATACTCAAATCTTCCGTTTCTGATTTTATAAGTAAGACATATTTAATTCTTCCGTTACTCATTTTATAAGTATGACATACTCAAATCTTCCGTTATTCATTTTATAAGTAAGACATACTCAAATCTTCCGTTATTCATTTTTTAAGTATGACATACTCAAATCTTCCGTTACTCATTTTATAAGTAGGACATACTCAAATCTTCCGTTATTCATTTTATAAGTATGACATACTCAAATCTTCCGTTACTCATTTTATAAGTATGACATACTCAAATCTTCCGTTATTCATTTTATAAGTAAGACATACTCAAATCTTTCGTTACTCATTTCATAAGTAAGACATACTCAAATTTTCGTTACTCATTTCAAAAGTAAGACATACTCAAATCTTCCGTTACTCATTTTATAAGTAAGACATACTCAAATCCTTCGTTACTCATTTCATAAGTAAGACATACTCAAATCTTCCATAACTCATTTTATAAGAAAGACATACTCAAATCTTCCGTTTCTGATTTTATAAGTAAGACATATTTAATTCTTCCGTTACTCATTTTATAAGTAAGACTTACTTTAATCTTCCGTTACTGATTTTATAAGTAAGAGATACTCAAATCTTCCGTTACTCATTTTATAAGTAAGACATACTCAAATCTTCTGTTACTCATTTCATAAGTAAGACATACTCAAATCTTCTGTTACTCATTTTATAAGTAAGAGATACTCAAATCTTCCGTTACTCATTTTATAAGTATGACATACTCAAATCTTCTGTTATTCATTTTATAAGTAAGACATACTCAAATCTTCCGTTACTCATTTTATAAGTAAGACATACTCAAATCTTCTGTTACTCATTTTATAAGTAAGACATACTTAAATATTCCGTAACTCATTTTATAAGTAAGACATACTAAAATCTTCCGTTACTGATTTCATAAGTAAGACGTACTTAAATCTTCCGTTACTCATTTTATAAGTAAGACATACTCAAATCTTCGGTTACTCATTTTATAAGTAAGACATACTCAAACCATCCGTTGCTCATTTTATAAGTAAGACATACTCAAATCTTCCGTTGCTCATTTTATAAGTAAGACGTACTCAAATCTTCCGTTACTCATTTTATAAGTAAGAGATACTCAAATCTTCTGTTACTCATTTTATAAGTAGGACGTACTCAAATCTTCGGTTACTCATTTTATAAGTAAGACATACTTAAATCTTCCGTTACTCATTTTATAAGTAAGGCATACTCAAATCTTCTGTTACTCATTTTATAAGTACGACATACTCAAATCTTCCGTTACTCACTTCAGAGGTAAGACATACTCAAATCTTCCGTTATTCATTTTATAAGTAAGACATACTCAAATCTTCCGTTACTCATTTAAGAGGTAAGACATACTCAAATCTTCCGTTATTCATTTTATAAGTAAGACATACTCAAATCTTCCGTTACTCATTTCAGAGGTAAGACATACTCAAATCTTCCGTTATTCATTTTATAAGTAAGACATACTCAAATCTTCCGTTATTCATTTTATAAGTAAGACATACTCCAATCTTCCGTTACTCATTTCAGAGGTAAGACATACTCAAATCTTCCGTTATTCATTTTATAAGTAAGACATACTCAAATCTTCCGTTATTCATTTTATAAGTAAGACATACTCAAATCTTCCGTTATTCATTTTATAAGTAAGACATACTCAAATCTTCCGTTATTCATTTTATAAGTAAGACATACTCAAATCTTCCGTTATTCATTTTATAAGTAAGACATACTCAAATCTTCCGTTATTCATTTTAAAAGTAAGACATACTCAAATCTTCTGTTACTCATTTTATAAGTAAAACATACTCAAATCTTCCGTTATTCATTTTATAAGTAAGACATACTCAAATCTTCCGTTACTCATTTCAGAAGTAAGACATACTCAAATCTTCCGTTATTCATTTTATAAGTAAGACATACTCAAATCTTCCGTTATTCATTTTATAAGTAAGACATACTCAAATCTTCCGTTACTCATTTCAGAGGTAAGACATACTCAAATCTTCCGTTATTCATTTTATAAGTAAGACATACTCAAATCTTCCGTTATTCATTTTATAAGTAAGACATACTCAAATCTTCCGTTATTCATTTTATAAGTAAGACATACTCAAATCTTCCGTTATTCATTTTATAAGTAAGACATACTCAAATCTTCCGTTATTCATTTTATAAGTAAGACATACTCAAATCTTCCGTTATTCATTTTATAAGTAAGACATACTCAAATCTTCCGTTATTCATTTCAGAGGTAAGACATACTCAAATCTTCCGTTATTCATTTTATAAGTAAGACATACTCAAATCTTCCGTTACTCATTTTATAAGTAAGACATACTCAAATCTTCCGTTATTCATTTTATAAGTAAGACATACTCAAATCTTCCGTTATTCATTTTATAAGTAAGACATACTCAAATCTTCCGTTATTCATTTTATAAGTAAGACATACTCAAATCTTCCGTTATTCATTTTATAAGTAAGACGTACTCAAATCTTCCGTTATTCATTTTATAAGTAAGACATACTCAAATCTTCCGTTATTCATTTTATAAGTAAGACATACTCAAATCTTCCGTTATTCATTTTATAAGTAAGACATACTCAAATCTTCCGTTACTCATTTCAGAGGTAAGACATACTCAAATCTTCCGTTATTCATTTTATAAGTAAGACATACTCAAATCTTCCGTTATTCATTTTATAAGTAAGACATACTCAAATCTTCCGTTACTCATTTCAGAGGTAAGACATACTCAAATCTTCCGTTATTCATTTTATAAGTAAGACATACTCAAATCTTCCGTTATTCATTTTATAAGTAAGACATACTCAAATCTTCCGTTATTCATTTTATAAGTAAGACATACTCAAATCTTCCGTTATTCATTTTATAAGTAAGACATACTCAAATCTTCCGTTATTCATTTTATAAGTAAGACATACTCAAATCTTCCGTTATTCATTTTATAAGTAAGACATACTCAAATCTTCCGTTACTCATTTCAGAGGTAAGACATACTCAAATCTTCCGTTATTCATTTTATAAGTAAGACATACTCAAATCTTCCGTTATTCATTTTATAAGTAAGACATACTCAAATCTTCCGTTATTCATTTTATAAGTAAGACATACTCAAATCTTCCGTTATTCATTTTATAAGTAAGACATACTCAAATCTTCCGTTATTCATTTTATAAGTAAGACATACTCAAATCTTCCGTTATTCATTTTATAAGTAAGACATACTCAAATCTTCCGTTATTCATTTTATAAGTAAGACATACTCAAATCTTCCGTTACTCATTTCAGAGGTAAGACATACTCAAATCTTCCGTTATTCATTTTATAAGTAAGACATACTCAAATCTTCCGTTATTCATTTTATAAGTAAGACATACTCAAATCTTCCGTTACTCATTTCAGAGGTAAGACATACTCAAATCTTCCGTTATTCATTTTATAAGTAAGACATACTCAAATCTTCCGTTATTCATTTTATAAGTAAGACATACTCAAATCTTCCGTTATTCATTTTATAAGTAAGACATACTCAAATCTTCCGTTATTCATTTTATAAGTAAGACATACTCAAATCTTCCGTTATTCATTTTATAAGTAAGACATACTCAAATCTTCCGTTACTCATTTCAGAGGTAAGACATACTAAAATCTTCCGTTATTCATTTTATAAGTAAGACATACTCAAATCTTCCGTTATTCATTTTATAAGTAAGACATACTCAAATCTTCCGTTATTCATTTTATAAGTAAGACACACTCAAATCTTCCGTTATTCATTTTATAAGTAAGACATACTCAAATCTTCCGTTATTCATTTTATAAGTAAGACATACTCAAATCTTCCGTTATTCATTTTATAAGTAAGACATACTCAAATCTTCCGTTATTCATTTTATAAGTAAGACATACTCAAATCTTCCGTTATTCATTTTATAAGTAAGACATACTCAAATCTTCCGTTATTCATTTTATAAGTAAGACATACTCAAATCTTCCGTTACTCATTTCAGAGGTAAGACATACTCAAATCTTCCGTTATTCATTTTATAAGTAAGACATACTCAAATCTTCCGTGATTCATTTTATAAGTAAGACATACTCAAATCTTCCGTTACTCATTTCAGAGGTAAGACATACTCAAATCTTCCGTTATTCATTTTATAAGTAAGACATACTCATATCTTCCGTTATTCATTTTATAAGTAAGACATACTCAAATCTTCCGTTATTCATTTTATAAGTAAGACATACTCAAATCTTCCGTTATTCATTTTATAAGTAAGACATACTCAAATCTTCCGTTATTCATTTTATAAGTAAGACATACTCAAATCTTCCGTTATTCATTTTATAAGTAAGACATACTCAAATCTTCCGTTACTCATTTCAGAGGTAAGACATACTCAAATCTTCCGTTATTCATTTTATAAGTAAGACATACTCAAATCTTCCGTTATTCATTTTATAAGTAAGACATACTCAAATCTTCCGTTATTCATTTTATAAGTAAGACATACTAAAATCTTCTGTTATTCATTTTATAAGTAAGACATACTCAAATCTTCCGTTATTTATTTTATAAGTAAGACATACTCAAATCTTCCGTTATTCATTTTATAAGTAAGACATACTCAAATCTTCCGTTACTCATTTCAGAGGTAAGACATACTCAAATCTTCCGTTATTCATTTTATAAGTAAGACATACTCAAATCTTCCGTTATTCATTTTATAAGTAAGACATACTCAAATCTTCCGTTATTCATTTTATAAGTAAGACATACTCAAATCTTCCGTTATTCATTTTATAAGTAAGACATACTCAAATCTTCCGTTATTCATTTTATAAGTAAGACATACTCAAATCTTCCGTTATTCATTTTATAAGTAAGACATACTCAAATCTTCCGTTATTCATTTTATAAGTAAGACATACTCAAATCTTCCGTTATTCATTTTATAAGTAAGACATACTCAAATCTTCCGTTATTCATTTTATAAGTAAGACATACTCAAATCTTCCGTTATTCATTTTATAAGTAAGACATACTCAAATCTTCCGTTATTCATTTTATAAGTAAGACATACTCAAATCTTCCGTTATTCATTTTATAAGTAAGACATACTCAAATCTTCCGTTATTCATTTTATAAGTAAGACACACTCAAATCTTCCGTTATTCATTTTATAAGTAAGACATACTCAAATCTTCCGTTATTCATTTTATAAGTAAGACATACTCAAATCTTCCGTTATTCATTTTATAAGTAAGACATACTCAAATCTTCCGTTATTCATTTTATAAGTAAGACATACTCAAATCTTCCGTTATTCATTTTATAAGTAAGACATACTCAAATCTTCCGTTATTCATTTTATAAGTAAGACATACTCAAATCTTCCGTTATTCATTTTATAAGTAAGACATACTCAAATCTTCCGTTACTCATTTCAGAGGTAAGACATACTCAAATCTTCCGTTATTCATTTTATAAGTAAGACATACTCAAATCTTCCGTTATTCATTTTATAAGTAAGACATACTAAAATCTTCCGTTACTCATTTCAGAGGTAAGACATACTCAAATCTTCCGTTTTTCATTTTATAAGTAAGACATACTCATATCTTCCGTTACTCATTTTATAAGTAAGACATACTCAAATCTTCCGTTATTCATTTTATAAGTAAGACATACTCAAATCTTCCGTTATTCATTTTATAAGTAAGACATACTCAAATCTTCCGTTATTCATTTTATAAGTAAGACATACTCAAATCTTCCGTTATTCATTTTATAAGTAAGACATACTCAAATCTTCCGTTACTCATTTCAGAGGTAAGACATACTCAAATCTTCCGTTATTCATTTTATAAGTAAGACATACTCAAATCTTCCGTTATTCATTTTATAAGTAAGACATACTCAAATCTTCCGTTATTCATTTTATAAGTAAGACATACTCAAATCTTCTGTTACTCATTTTATAAGTAAGACATACTCAAATCTTCCGTTATTCATTTTATAAGTAAGACATACTCAAATCTTCCATTACTCATTTCAGAGGTAAGACATACTCAAATCTTCCGTTATTCATTTTATAAGTAAGACATACTCAAATCTTCCGTTATTCATTTTATAAGTAAGACATACTCAAATCTTCCGTTACTCATTTCAGAGGTAAGACATACTCAAATCTTCCGTTATTCATTTTATAAGTAAGACATACTCAAATCTTCCGTTATTCATTTTATAAGTAAGACATACTCAAATCTTCCGTTATTCATTTTATAAGTAAGACATACTCAAATCTTCCGTTATTCATTTTATAAGTAAGACATACTCAAATCTTCCGTTATTCATTTTATAAGTAAGACATACTCAAATCTTCCGTTATTCATTTTATAAGTAAGACATACTCAAATCTTCCGTTACTCATTTCAGAGGTAAGACATACTCAAATCTTCCGTTATTCATTTTATAAGTAAGACATACTCAAATCTTCCGTTACTCATTTTATAAGTAAGACATACTCAAATCTTCCGTTATTCATTTTATAAGTAAGACATACTCAAATCTTCCGTTATTCATTTTATAAGTAAGACATACTCAAATCTTCCGTTATTCATTTTATAAGTAAGACATACTCAAATCTTCCGTTATTCATTTTATAAGTAAGACATACTCAAATCTTCCGTTATTCATTTTATAAGTAAGACATACTCAAATCTTCCGTTATTCATTTTATATGTAAGACATACTAAAATCTTCCGTTATTCATTTTATAAGTAAGACATACTCAAATCTTCCGTTATTCATTTTATAAGTAAGACATACTCAAATCTTCCGTTATTCATTTTATAAGTAAGACACACTCAAATCTTCCGTTATTCATTTTATAAGTAAGACATACTCAAATCTTCCGTTATTCATTTTATAAGTAAGACATACTCAAATCTTCCGTTATTCATTTTATAAGTAAGACATACTCAAATCTTCCGTTATTCATTTTATAAGTAAGACATACTCAAATCTTCCGTTATTCATTTTATAAGTAAGACATACTCAAATCTTCCGTTATTCATTTTATAAGTAAGACATACTCAAATCTTCCGTTACTCATTTCAGAGGTAAGACATACTCAAATCTTCCGTTATTCATTTTATAAGTAAGACATACTCAAATCTTCCGTGATTCATTTTATAAGTAAGACATACTCAAATCTTCCGTTACTCATTTCAGAGGTAAGACATACTCAAATCTTCCGTTATTCATTTTATAAGTAAGACATACTCATATCTTCCGTTATTCATTTTATAAGTAAGACATACTCAAATCTTCCGTTATTCATTTTATAAGTAAGACATACTCAAATCTTCCGTTACTCATTTTATAAGTAAGACATACTCAAATCTTCCGTTATTCATTTTATAAGTAAGACATACTCAAATCTTCCGTTATTCATTTTATAAGTAAGACATACTCAAATCTTCCGTTATTCATTTCAGAGGTAAGACATACTCAAATCTTCCGTTATTCATTTTATAAGTAAGACATACTCAAATCTTCCGTTATTCATTTTATAAGTAAGACATACTCAAATCTTCCGTTACTCATTTCAGAGGTAAGACATACTCAAATCTTCCGTTATTCATTTTATAAGTAAGACATACTCAAATCTTCCGTTATTCATTTTATAAGTAAGACATACTCAAATCTTCCGTTATTCATTTTATAAGTAAGACATACTCAAATCTTCCGTTATTCATTTTATAAGTAAGACATACTCAAATCTTCCGTTATTCATTTTATAAGTAAGACATACTCAAATCTTCCGTTATTCATTTTATAAGTAAGACATACTCAAATCTTCCGTTACTCATTTCAGAGGTAAGACATACTCGAATCTTCCGTTATTCATTTTATAAGTAAGACATACTCAAATCTTCCGTTATTCATTTTATAAGTAAGACATACTCAAATCTTCCGTTATTCATTTTATAAGTAAGACATACTCAAATCTTCCGTTATTCATTTTATAAGTAAGACATACTCAAATCTTCCGTTATTCATTTTATAAGTAAGACATACTCAAATCTTCCGTTATTCATTTTATAAGTAAGACATACTCAAATCTTCCGTTATTCATTTTATAAGTAAGACATACTCAAATCTTCCGTTACTCATTTCAGAGGTAAGACATACTCAAATCTTCCGTTATTCATTTTATAAGTAAGACATACTCAAATCTTCCGTTATTCATTTTATAAGTAAGACATACTCAAATCTTCCGTTATTCATTTTATAAGTAAGACATACTCAAATCTTCCGTTATTCATTTTATAAGTAAGACATACTCAAATCTTCCGTTATTCATTTTATAAGTAAGACATACTCAAATCTTCCGTTATTCATTTTATAAGTAAGACATACTCAAATCTTCCGTTATTCATTTTATAAGTAAGACATACTCAAATCTTCCGTTATTCATTTTATAAGTACGACATACTCAAATCTTCCGTTATTCATTTTATAAGTAAGACATACTCAAATCTTCCGTTATTCATTTTATAAGTAAGACATACTCAAATCTTCCGTTATTCATTTTATAAGTAAGACATACTCAAATCTTCCGTTATTCATTTTATAAGTAAGACATACTAAAATCTTCCGTTATTCATTTTATAAGTAAGACATACTCAAATCTTCCGTTATTCATTTTATAAGTAAGACATACTCAAATCTTCCGTTATTCATTTTATAAGTAAGACATACTCAAATCTTCCGTTATTCATTTTATAAGTAAGACATACTCAAATCTTCCGTTATTCATTTTATAAGTAAGACATACTCAAATCTTCCGTTATTCATTTTATAAGTAAGACATACTCAAATCTTCCGTTATTCATTTTATAAGTAAGACATACTCAAATCTTCCGTTATTCATTTTATAAGTAAGACATACTCAAATCTTCCGTTATTCATTTTATAAGTAAGACATACTCAAATCTTCCGTTATTCATTTTATAAGTAAGACATACTCAAATCTTCCGTTATTCATTTTATAAGTAAGACATACTCAAATCTTCCGTTATTCATTTTATAAGTAAGACATACTCAAATCTTCCGTTATTCATTTTATAAGTAAGACATACTCAAATCTTCCGTTATTCATTTTATAAGTAAGACATACTCAAATCTTCCGTTATTCATTTTATAAGTAAGACATACTCAAATCTTCCGTTATTCATTTTATAAGTAAGACATACTCAAATCTTCCGTTATTCATTTTATAAGTAAGACATACTCAAATCTTCCGTTACTCATTTCAGAGGTAAGACATACTCAAATCTTCCGTTATTCATTTTATAAGTAAGACATACTCAAATCTTCCGTTACTCATTTTATAAGTAAGACATACTCAAATCTTCCGTTATTCATTTTATAAGTAAGACATACTCAAATCTTCCGTTATTCATTTTATAAGTAAGACATACTCAAATCTTCCGTTATTCATTTTATAAGTAAGACATACTCAAATCTTCCGTTATTCATTTTATAAGTAAGACATACTCAAATCTTCGGTTACTCATTTTATAAGTAAGACATACTCAAATCTTCCGTTATTCATTTTATAAGTAAGACATACTCAAATCTTCCGTTATTCATTTTATAAGTAAGACATACTCAAATCTTTCGTTATTCATTTTATAAGTAAGACATACTCAAATCTTCCGTTATTCATTTTATAAGTAAGACATACTCAAATCTTCCGTTATTCATTTTATAAGTAAGACATACTCAAATCTTCCGTTATTCATTTTATAAGTAAGACATACTCAAATCTTCCGTTATTCATTTTATAAGTAAGACATACTCAAATCTTCCGTTATTCATTTTATAAGTAAGACATACTCAAATCTTCCGTTACTCATTTCAGAGGTAAGACATACTCAAATCTTCCGTTATTCATTTTATAAGTAAGACATACTCAAATCTTCCGTTACTCATTTCAGAGGTAAGACATACTCAAATCTTCCGTTATTCATTTTATAAGTAAGACATACTCAAATCTTCCGTTATTCATTTTATAAGTAAGACATACTCAAATCTTCCGTTATTCATTTTATAAGTAAGACATACTCAAATCTTCCGTTATTCATTTTATAAGTAAGACATACTCAAATCTTCGGTTACTCATTTCAGAGGTAAGACATACTCAAATCTTCCGTTATTCATTTTATAAGTAAGACATACTCAAATCTTCCGTTATTCATTTTATAAGTAAGACATACTCAAATCTTCCGTTATTCATTTTATAAGTAAGACATACTCAAATCTTCCGTTATTCATTTTATAAGTAAGACAGACTCAAATCTTCCGTTATTCATTTTATAAGTAAGGCATACTCAAATCTTCCGTTATTCATTTTATAAGTAAGACATACTCAAATCTTCCGTTATTCATTTTATATGTAAGACATACTCAAATCTTCCGTTATTCATTTTATAAGTAAGACATACTCAAATCTTCCGTTATTCATTTTATAAGTAAGACATACTCAAATCTTCCGTTATTCATTTTATAAGTAAGACATACTCAAATCTTCCGTTATTCATTTTATAAGTAAGACATACTCAAATCTTCCGTTATTCATTTTATAAGTAAGACATACTCAAATCTTCCGTTATTCATTTTATAAGTAAGACATTCTCAAATCTTCCGTTATTCATTTTATAAGTAAGACATACTCAAATCTTCCGTTATTCATTTTATAAGTAAGACATACTCAAATCTTCCGTTATTCATTTTATAAGTAAGACATACTCAAATCTTCCGTTACTCATTTCAGAGGTAAGACATACTCAAATCTTCCGTTATTCATTTTATAAGTAAGACATACTCAAATCTTCCGTTATTCATTTTATAAGTAAGACATACTCAAATCTTCCGTTATTCATTTTATAAGTAAGACATACTCAAATCTTCCGTTATTCATTTTATAAGTAAGACATACTCAAATCTTCCGTTATTCATTTTATAAGTAAGACATACTCAAATCTTCCGTTATTCATTTTATAAGTAAGACATACTCAAATCTTCCGTTATTCATTTTATAAGTAAGACATACTCAAATCTTCCGTTACTCATTTCAGAGGTAAGACATACTCAAATCTTCCGTTATTCATTTTATAAGTAAGACATACTCAAATCTTCCGTTACTCATTTTATAAGTAAGACATACTCAAATCTTCCGTTATTCATTTTATAAGTAAGACATACTCAAATCTTCCGTTATTCATTTTATAAGTAAGACATACTCAAATCTTCCGTTATTCATTTTATAAGTAAGACATACTCAAATCTTCCGTTATTCATTTTATAAGTAAGACATACTCAAATCTTCCGTTATTCATTTTATAAGTAAGACATACTCAAATCTTCCGTTATTCATTTTATAAGTAAGACATACTCAAATCTTCCGTTATTCATTTTATAAGTAAGACATACTCAAATCTTCCGTTATTCATTTTATAAGTAAGACATACTCAAATCTTCCGTTATTCATTTTATAAGTAAGACATACTCAAATCTTCCGTTATTCATTTTATAAGTAAGACATACTCAAATCTTCCGTTACTCATTTCAGAGGTAAGACATACTCAAATCTTCCGTTATTCATTTTATAAGTAAGACATACTCAAATCTTCCGTTATTCATTTTATAAGTAAGACATACTCAAATCTTCCGTTATTCATTTTATAAGTAAGACATACTCAAATCTTCCGTTATTCATTTTATAAGTAAGACATACTCAAATGTTCTCATTATATTGTACTCACCCACGTATTAGTTGTTCATGGCGCAATTCATCTGTGGTTAATATCATTTAGTGTAAAGGCGAATTCCATGACTATGTAGAAGTGCTCCTGTAGTTATTTTCATTCCGGCTACACACTTTGCCCTAACAAAATCCTGGGTAGATCAGAATTTTTTTTATAAAAAAACAAGAACAAAACTTTGATAAAACTAATTATTTCGCATAGTTTGTTTTGTCACTACTGATTAAAACAGGGCCGAGACTGTTACCAAAAGAACTCCCAAACAGTCAATTTAGCTTCTTATAAAATAATCAATTGGTAAATTGATATAGAACCTTCGTTTGCGAATATTAGATTTTTTTCCGCCTACTCTCAAAAGGAGAAGAAAAAAAAAGAAAAGAAAGAAAGATACAAATCTTGGTTTAAAAACTATTTCATTTACTGCAGTTTCTCTTTGTGCCTCGATGTTAATTCTTTGTGCCGAGAGACGTTTACAATTCGCCATTATTGTAATTGGATATCTTGCGATGACGAAGAACGAATACAGCGAGCGGGAATTATTAGAAAAATCGTCCATTAGAGTCTTGTATTTGCTTCAGTCATTGATTGAAGGAATTACTCAATTGGTCGCCACGAGAATCGCGGTGAAATTGAATTCCAGCATTTGGCGCGAAGGGTAGAGAAAGCATTACATACACACACGCGCGATCGCGCACGCGCGCGTGCACACATATATACAGAAAGAGAGTGAGTGAGAGAGATATGCACACATACAGTAAAACATACCCGTAATGCATGTAGAGTGAGAGAGAGAGAGAGAGAGAGAGAGAGAGAGAATGAGAGAGAGAGAGAAAATAGAGAGGGGGAGAGAAATAGGAGAGAGTTCAACAGATAGACAGGCTAGAATCACACTGAGATAGATAGATAGATAGATAGATAGATAGAAACGAGAAGGAAGATGGATGAAGAGAGAAAAAAATCTAGAACCAAGCCAGGAAGATAGAAAAAACGAAATGCAGAGAGAGAGAGAGAGAGAGAGAGAGAGAGAGGGGGGGAAAACGAGGAAGAAGGAGAGAAGTTAATTAGATAAAAACACATTTAAGAACATAAAATATAGATATAGAGTACGAGAAAAAGTGGGACTAAACCAGAAACAGAGAGGGGGTGTATTTACATGTGTTTGTGTGTGTACGTGTGTATGTGTATGTGTGAGAGAGAAAGAAAGAAAGAGAGAGAAACTAAAGCGAGATAGATACAAAGAAAAGGAACGAAGATGAGAAGAGAGGGCGTATATATGGGTGTTGCCTGTTCCCTCACTCCCTGGGGCTATCAATTTATAAAACCACCTTCATTTTTTTTTCTCTTTTCTTGTCTGGCTCCTTCTTTTAAAATTCTGTCTCCTTCCATTCTTCCCGCCCCCGTTTGCTGCGGCTTATAAAGGTAGGCATTGCTTGGACGGGCGTTGTTTGCCAGTCTATATTAAATGACGGGATGCACACGGTGGAGATTCCAATGTTGATGGCCGGTTGGTGAAGGGAGGGGAGAGGGAGGAGTATTGTGATGGGAGAGTGAGTGGGTGAATGTTAAGGGACGTTATTTGGTGCCTCTGGCCAGTAATCGGGGTTTAATACAGATGTTTAGAGAGTGCCAGTTTTGCAGACTTAGCGACGAAATAAAAACGATCAGGAAGGAAGATAAAGAAGTTAAAATGGAGACGGAGAAATAAATTGAAAATGAAAAAAATAACGAGATTATAAAAGGCGGAAGGATGAGAAAAGAAAGAGAAGAAAACTATTCTGAAATGAATGAGAGGAATAAAAGGAAAGCGCGTGAGAGAGAGAGAGAGAGAGAGTAAGAGGGTAAAAGAGATGGAAAGGAGCCATGAGAATATTGATAGGACGTATTAGAGGAGAGAAGGAATAAAAGAGAGCTAGTCATATATAAACTGAAAGAGAGAGAGAGAGAGAGAGAGAGAGTAAAAATGTGTCAGAGAGAAAGGGAGGGAAATGGTGAAGAGAGAAAGACAAAAGGAGCGGGAAATGAAAGTGTGATAAACAAACTGAATAGGAATAAATAAAATGAGATTATATAAAGGAGAAAGAAAGGAGAAAGGAAAATAAAACTATTTGGAAATGAATACGAGAGAGAGTGTGAGTGAGAGAGAGAGAGAGAGAGGGGAGAGAAAGAGGGATATATAATATAAATAGAGGCAGAAAATGAGAGTAAGGTCTGATAAAGATCGACAATATAAGCAGAGAGAAAGAAAGAAAAGAAAGATTGAGAGAGAAATAGAGAGAGAGAGAGAGAGAAAGAAAGAAAAGAAAGATTGAGAGAGAAATAGAGAGAGAGAGAGAGAGAGAGAGAGAGAGGGGTATGGAAGTTTGAGAAACAGACTGAGCAAAAGGTAAAAAGACAATCATATTCCATAAACGTACTGAGCGTAAGAGAGAAGGAAAGGGTAAAGGGAAAGAAAAAGAAGACGGAAAGAAAAAGAAAGGAAATAAGCAACAGACAGAAACAAAGAAAGGCAAACATAAATAGACGAACAGAGAGGAAGAAAAAAAGTTAGAAATAGAGAAACGCAATAAAACAAACGGATACATAACAGGATATATGATGAACTCAATAAATAGATGATTAGCGAGTTAGTCGTGTATATATATATATATATATATATATATATATATATATATATATATATATATATACTTGTATACATACAGATAAATATACACACACATATATATATATATATACATATATATACATTTATATATATTCCTGTGTATATATATGCAGATATATATATACACACCTATATATACACATACATATATGTATATATACAGATATATATACACATATATATTAATTTATATATATATACATATACACGCATATATATATATAAATATATGCATATATATGCATACACACACATATATATATATATATATATATATGTGAGAGAAGGAGATCAAAAAGAGGACGAGGAATCTAGAATAGAACGCGATCCATGCTCCTCTAGAAAAGTTTGCGTCCAGTCGTGGTGCGTGTAGGGGTCAGCACGGCGAAATACGACGGCTTAGGATATTAAAGGCGTCGACATCAGTTTATTAACCTTTTCTTTACGTCTTTTTGTCTTTTGATTCAGCCAATTTCGACCTTCCCGCCCTCATTTTTCGCGACTGACCCACCCCTTATCAATCCACCCAACGTAAGACAACACCCAACCTTACAGTTTTATTAGCTTACCTTTGTATAACAGTCCAAGCCGGTCCGGTCGGCCTCGCTGTCCGCTTTTATGCACAAGGCAAAACCCCGACGGATAGGATTGTCTCCAGCGCCCGGTCCGATGAAAAATTGAACCGCCCGATGAAAAC
Organism: Euprymna scolopes; assembly: GCF_053919585.1. NCBI lineage: Eukaryota > Metazoa > Mollusca > Cephalopoda > Sepiida > Sepiolidae > Euprymna > Euprymna scolopes. The sequence goes on along the minus strand of NC_136482.1, from coordinate 167,127,104 downwards.
GGAATCTTGTACATTGCAGTGAATCAGAAGGAATACATGGATTTTTCAACGCCTTTCTCCGCTGTTCACTTCGAAACACATCAAACGTTTCTTTATTTTCTTTATTCATTTCTTGTTCGTCTTATTGATCGTTTAATCCGAGCAAGTCGACCCACTCCCAACGGCAGATTTTGCTAACTTCGAGCTTTAGTGTTTCTTTGGTTTCGAAACATCCCAGCCAAATTCCGTTTTCCTATTGCTTATTTCAATTTCCCGAGTTAGATCGCTGTTATAATTGTTCTGGAAATGACTATTGTTTTTTTTTTAAATTTTATTTTTATTTTTATTAAATGAAACTTTGCAAAATTGTAACTTTGAGTCGCCAATTCTGTTGCCATAAAACGATGTAATCTCATTTTAGAAGAAATAATAAAAAAATATCAAATATATAGCCTAGTAGAAGAGGCTCTTTTCTCTTCCCTGCAATCTCCTTCCCAAGGAAGAGACGTTGTGAGCATGTATTTGCTCTATCGTTATTTTCATGGCGAGTGCTCGTCTGAGCTCCAATCTATGCCCCCCTTGCCAAACTTTCACGAAGAATACTCGGCTAGTTGAAACCACTACCAATGATTTTTCCCACTCTTTATCTGTACCTAAACCTAAAGGTAGATTTCATAAACAAAGCTTCTTTCTTAGAACTGCACACTCACTTCCGTTTCTCTGACTACAATTTGGTCGTCTTCAAGTCCAACGTAAACAAGTTCTTGATGAGCCGTCCTCTTTAGGAATGCCATTGACCAATTTTCCACTATTAACGATTACTACGATATTACCCCATTGACTACCGTACACCCTCATCCTCTACGTTAACCCTCATCTTCGAGTGCCCTCTCGGTCTTGATAATGGTACCGTCTTTGTAAAAGAAATGTAGTAAAAAAATTCAACGTTTAAAATTTTCAAAAATGGTCTACGTAATACACATAATAATAACGCTTGTGTTTACACCTAGTCTACTCTCCAGTAATGGTGGACCCACAGAGATCGATTGCTTAAGTATGATCCAAATCTAATTCATGTCCAACTCAATTCATCTCCTATAATGTAAATCTCTCCTGTCTGTTTAAATGTATGTATGTATGTATGTATGCATGTACGTATGCCTGCCTAAAACTTTCGACAGAGGCGACAGATTTTCACGAGATGTATATCCTTTTGAAGCTCGACCCTTCGGGCGACAAATGTTGAAAAATTGGCTAAAAATAATAATTCTTTTACCCTGAACTGGACACTTTTCTACAGGGAGGTGGTTGCTTTTTTCGCCGATATTTTCGAAAGTAATCGTCTTCTTTTCGATTGACTAGCCTTAATTTAAACATTCGTCGGTCCCGGTTTGGGGATGGGCGCAACAGCAAATACGTCACATTTTTCCACGTTCTTTTCCTCCTCCGCGGTACGGGTTCAAGCTTGCCTGCATACTACCATCAACACATACTTCCAAACAAAGGGACAAAGATAAATTATTCAAAGAATAAAGCGGAGAGGAAAATGTTTTTCTCATAAAACCGATTCCAAATAACATGGACTCTATGGATCTTATCGTCTTAAGATTAAACTGAACTAACTAAAACAAGAAGAGAATGCAGGGTTTCTATGTGCGTCGGTTTGCGAGGTTATCTGAAAGGAAGCATAGAAAGTAGATGAACTTTGGTTTATTTTAGTCACAAAAGAAAACACAAAAAAGGCTTCCCTAAGCAAATGAAGCAATTTAGAAATCAGGAAAAAAATACTCGAAGCTATTTTCATAAAAACCCAAAACATATAAGTAATAACATAAAAGAATATAAAACCCAACAACATATAATACATCTTATTATAAAATTTCCTAATGTCTGTGTGTATGTGACGCGGTTTATCTCAGCCTACAGGCAATCCACTCAGGCAAGTAAGGTAACGAAATGGAGCTTATGACTCAGCGGATGTTTTAGTGATATTTATATCCATGTTTGGTCTATTTACCGGAAGCTATTATCTCCCTTAGTAAGTTCGATTTACTCTGTGTGTGTGTGTGTATGTGTGTGTGTGGGTGTGTGACACGGTTTATTTCAGTCTACCGGCAACTCACCCAGACCGAAATGAAGCTTATGACCCAGCGGATGTTTTAGTGATATTTATATCCATGTTTGGTGTATGGAAATGATCCCCCCCCCAAAAAAATGCAAAAAAATAACGATTTACCAAACAACGTTTTATTTACTGGATATTTTTCCGGCACAAGGACTGAAGTTTGCCCAGCTGAGAAAACTTGGGTTCTTGTAACATAAAAGAACATGAAACCCAACAACATATAGTTAACAACATAAAAGAACATAAAACACAACAACATATAATTAACAACATAAAACAACATAAAACCCAACAACATATAATTAACAACATAAAACAACATAAAACCCAACAACATATAATTAACAACATAAAACAACATGAAACCCAACAACATATAATTAACAACATAAAACAACATAAAACCCAACAACATATAATTAACAACATAAAACAACATAAAACCCAACAACATATAATTAACAACATAAAACAACATAAAACCCAACAACATATAATTAACAACATAAAAGAACATGAAACCAAACAACATATAATTAACAACATAAAACAACATAAAACACAACAACATATAATAAACAACATAAAAGAACATAAAACCCAACAACATATAATTAATAACATAAAAGAATTGCATGTATGAAATCAGTAACGATATTTAAAAGTGCTTCATATGATACAATAATATTCTGTGACGCTAATTTTGGCATTACGAAATTTGAATTTTAAACATCTTTCCTGGAACAGTGTGAGCACGTTCTCTTTTGCATCTATCTAATTTCACATATCCGTTTCTCGGCCATCTTTTAAGATTCTCTTTTTTTCTCTAGCTTTTTTGTTCATAATTTTCACGTTCTTTTAGTTTCATTCAGTGTTCACATTCCATAAACAATAACTACAAGGAGTGAATAAGAAAATTATTTGCATAAATATATTTTTTGGGATAGAAGTAAATTATTTTTTAAAATATATCTTATGGAATAGATTAATCTATCTATCTATAAAAGTGAAAGTGTCTGTGTGTGTGTGTGTACATTTCCCTACGCAATAATTCTGTCAATTTTTTGTCTACAGACTCGAAATTTGGCATACAAGGTACTGAGATTTTGGAAAATCGATGTGATCGGTTTTTGGCCAGAAATTTGGCGATTAAGGGGTCAAAGTTCAAAGATTTGACCTTTGAGAACTCTACCAAACTCCTCCGACAATTTTGGGTCTACACACTTGAAATTTTAGATATAGATTCCTTTACTTTTTTTTTTTGCTCAACATACATCTCCAAATACCCTGGCAACGCCGGGCACTCATGCTAGTATATCTATAAAAGTGAAAATGTGTGTGTGTGTGTGTGCTTCTGTCTGTGTACATTTTCCTACAAAATAACCCTGTACTTTTTCGGTCTACAGACTCGAAATTTGAAATACGCGATATTGAGAGTTGGGAAAATCTTTATAATCAGGTTACAGCCAGAAATATTGCTGTTAAGAGGTCAAAGTTCAACGATTTGACCTTTCAAAACTCTACCAAACTCCCCCGCCAATTTTTGGGTCTAAACACTTGAAATTTTAGATATAGGTTCCTGGGACATGGATTTAACTTTATAATTTGATTAGAGCACAAAACAATAAATGCTAAAGGGTCATAATAATTATAAAGTTTTTAAAAAATTGACCTCTGCGGTCTCTATGAAATTGCTCATCCAATTTCTGGTCTGAATATTTGAAATTTTACATAAAGTGTAATCAGACAAAGGGCAAGCTTATTAATCGGTTTTTGACCGAAAAGTTGGCTGCCAAGGGGTAAAATTTTAAAAGATTTAACCTTTGCGGTCTCTAGCAAACTATTCAGCCAATTTTGGGTCTAAACATTTGAAATTTGATATAAAGGGTATTCAAACAGGCAGCAAGCCTTTTAATCAATTTTTGAGTGAAAATTTGGTTGGTAAGAGATCAGTTGACAGAGTTGACCTTTGCAGACTCTACCAAACTCCTCCGCCAATTTTGGGTCTAAACACTTGAAATTTTAGATGTAGGATACTTGGATATGGGCCACACATTTTAATTTAATTTGAACCCAAAGCAATAAATGTTAAGGGGGACAAAATTGGGGGAAAGTTAACAAAAAATTCACGTCTGCGGTCTCTACCAACTTTTCTCTATGGTAGTTAAGGGAGCCTATTATATAGAAAGGCATTACCTTACTGTTAAGTTTTGAGACATTATGTTGAACAAAGATGGTGGCGTAGTTCAGATCAGTAATTTAATTGGCAGTAACCAAGATGGCGGCCAAGAATCAAATGCGGTCGGCAGTAACAAGATGGCGGCGTAGTTCAGATCAGTAATTGGCAGTAATCAAGATGGCGTCCATGAATCAAATGCAGTCCGTGGCGCAGTTAACGGCGAACTGATTGAATCCAAAATTCGACAATTTTTATAATAATTTTGAAAAGTTTTCATTGGTAGCTTATCACGGCCGGTGGTTATAAAAATGATTGGCGAATCCAGTCGTCACATCACCCCATTAGCTCGTCTGATGGGGAAGGTCTTCTAGCGGCTTCGGCTGCAGGAAGACAGGGTAGAAGTACTCGTCAAGGATTCGTTACTTGACATTCAGCCCGACAGGTGAGGGGCCGGGAACTGACCCAGCACCTGTCAGACTGAGGTACACCGCCTGGGTAATACCTAGGAGGTCCACCATCCCAGGCAATGCGCTTTCCGGTGGAGTAAGTTTATCGCTTACTGCCTGAGGCGCTCCGAATACCGGCGGGGTTACTCAGGCAATTTTTACAATTGCAGGAGTGCCTCTCCTTTAGGGGAGCCTACTGGATCCCCACCTTCTGGCCTTGTGCCACATATTGCTGTGGTGGGCAGCAATTAAATCTCTACCCCCACTAGTTCGTCTGATGGGGATGTGTCTCCTAGCGGCTTCGACTGCAGGGAGACAGGGTAGTCGTACTCGTCAAGCATTTGTTCTTGACATTCAGCCCGACAGGTGAGGGGCTGAGATTCGGCCCAGCACCTGTCGGACTGAGTTACACCGCTTGGGTACTACCTAGAATGCCCACCCGCCCAGGTCTTGCCACCGGGCTTTCCGGTGGGGCAAGTTAATTGATTGTCGCCTGAGGCGCCCTTACCGGGGAATGCCGACGGGGTGCCCAGGCAATTTTTGATGAGGCAAGAGTGCCCCTCCTTGTCTATTGCCACCTTCCGGCTTTGTCCCGCATTTTGGTGTGGTGGACACCAAATAAATAACTACCCCCATTAGGAGTCAAAAACATTTTACACACCTCTTTTTTGATATAATGGAAAAATCCTTTTGGATTCAATTTTGGTTTGACTTGTGAAAAGGAGAAAAAAATAAATACATAAAAATAAAGAAATAAATGAACAAATAAAAATAAACCAATAAGATAATTGCTTTTTTTCCGGTTTTGGGGGAATTTGTCTTTATTCTTATTGGTCAAAAAGAATTATTAATATATTGGTATAATGTGTGCAAAAAGAAACCATTTTTTATACATATAAAAATAAACACTTTTCAAATATATAAACATACACAAAGAATACGTTTCAAATACATATAAACATATGCACAAAAATTCACAAATATACATTGTTTTTAAACAAATGTTTGCCAAAAAAAAAAAGATACAAAAATAATTATTTGACAAATAGGAAGTTTACAAAGAAAATGTTTTAACAAGTGACTTTTTTTTTTAACAAAAACTGGAACCATTATGTTAGTTATTAGTTGGTTAATTTGGTTAGTAAGGTAAAAATGGTTGCAGTTTAACGTCGTGCCCGGGACAATTTACAATTTTTTTTTTGGTGTGATTTTGACTGTTCATGCTTCTCTTTTAGGGTTTCTGAAAAGAGATTTATTCATAATTAGATTCCAAAAAGTTCGGTTATAAAATGTCTTAGTTTTATTCTTTTTATAGGTTTAGTAAAAATGTCGGCTATATTATTTTCAGACGTCACATAAGTAAGAGTAATATATTTTTTACTTATTTCATCCCTTATAAAATGATATCTGATATCAATATGCTTCGACCTTTGATGAATCATAGACTTATTTGCTAATAAGATACTGCTCTGATTATCACAATGAATTACTATAGATTTTTTATTTAGATCTGGTTTTAAAATAGATTTTAGAGGGGTGTTCAGAAAAATTGCCTCCTGCGCGGAAGTAGTATGAGCCACATATTCTGTTCACAAGTAGAAAGGGCAACAATTTGTTGCTTTTTAGTTTTCCAAGAGATCATAGGTCCAGTCTTTGACAGTCGAAAACAATACCCGGTTATACTTTTTCTATCCTCAGAGTTACCCCAATCTGAATCTGAAAATCCTTCTAAATTTAGAGGATATGTAGACTTTTTAAATATCAAAGACTGTTTCTTGGTTCCTTTTAGGTAACGAAGGATTTGCTTTGTACGATTAAGGTCCTTAATTGTCGGTTTCGATAAGTTTTGAGATAGCTTTGTTACAGTGTAACACATGTCAGGTCTAGTTGCGGTCATCAAGTAGATGAGGCTGCCTACCATTTCCCTGATTTCCCTGTATATATTCGATTATCTATGGATTTTGTGTCGGTCCCTATATTTTTATTTATGTCCATTTCGACGGAAGTTGAACGCGGCTTGCAATCTTGCATTCCGAACTTGAGCAGAATTTTTTCAATGTATCGTGATTGGTTCATTGTTATAGTTTCATTTTCACAGGTAAATTTTATACTGAGGAACCATTACAATTGTCCAAGACCGGCCATTTTAAAGTTTTTATTTAATTCATTTGTAACATCTTTTAAAGTGTTGTCAAAGTTTGAGGCGAGTAATGCATCGTCAACCCAAAAAAACAAAATCAACAATTTATTACATATATTTTTGGTATACATGCACACGTCTACGGGAAATTACTTGAATTCTTGTTCTATTAAATAATTATGGAGTGTTAAATTCCAATTGTGTGTACTTTGTTTTAGTCCATATAACGATTTATTGAATTTCCACACCCAATTTTTATTTTTTATTTTAAATCCCTCTAGAGGGTAAATATAGATTTCAAAGTCAATCAGAGCATTTAAATAAGCATTTTTTTACATCCATTTGATGTATTTTTAAATTGTATTGAGTGGCAAGTTGTAATAAAATTCTAATTGTCGTTAAATTTGTCGCTGATGAAAATGTTGCAAAATATTCCACTCCAGAAATTTGTGAAAAACCTTTTGCAACAAATCTTGCCTTAAAAGTTTCACTGCCAGAAGCTGTGATTTTTTGGAAAAAAAACCAGCATGAAGAAATTATATTTTTCTCTATTGGTTGTACCACTATTTCGTAGGTGTTATTTTCAGATAAAGCTTTCAATTCGGATATCATAGCTTGTTCCCGTTCTTGGCGATTTCCTGAATTAATCGCCTCATTATAACTTTCCGGTGCGCTTTTCAACGAGTAACAGTAATCCACGGCGTAATATTGTATCTTTTCAATTTCTAAGAAGTCTGGCATTTTTCGCTCCCTTATTGGGTATCGACGAGTCTGGTTAATATTTTCGTCAGAAGTTCTACTGTAATTGTCGTCGTTATTAATATTTTCATTGTGATCGATTAAGATCCTAGGCAATATTTCACGGTTTTCATCCACTGGATCGCTATTTTAAAAATTTAATGTATCATTGAATTTTAAACATCTAACCCTTTTTATGGCATTTTGGGTTGGAAAGTAGATTAAATACGCTGGACTGTTTTGATCGTAACCTACGAAAATACCTTTTTCGCTTTTAGTATTTAGTTTACTGGTGTTTTCTCGAAATGCAAAACAATCAGAACCAAATAGATGCATTCTGTTCATTTTAGGTTTTACACCGCAAAACGCTTCATACGGCGTTTTTCCTAGTCACTTATTGAACGATCTATTTCTGATATATGCTGCTGCCATTAAAGCGTACTCCATAAACTATGCGTTAATTTCGATTCGATAAGTAAACATCTTGTTATCTCAAAAAAGGGGTCGCTTTGCCCTTTCAGCGGTGCCATTTTGGAAGGGAGAGTACGGCGCAGACTTCTCGTGTTTAATACGGTGTTTATTAATAGAAGTTCAAAGTCTTTACTAATAAATACAGTCCCATTGTCTGAGCGAATACATTTTACTGAACCGTACGAGGCAATATCAGCTAAATATTTCTTAGTGGCGAGGATAGTGTCGAATTTGTTTTTTTTAGAAAATAAACTATAAACCGAAAAAAATGTCCATAAAGTTCAAAACGTACCTTAGATTGTTTCTCCCGATCAGGCTGATCGGACCTGCTAAGTCACAATGGACAAGTGAGAGAATTTTCGTAGCTTTTTTGTCTGGCGTTCTGCTTATATATTTTGTCATTTTCCCCTGTGCATAAACATCACAATTTGGGAGATCGTCTGAAGGTATTATTTTCATGCCTCCGACTACATTTGGAATTTTTTTAATATCAGCTGTATTGCAGTGTCCTGGAATTTTATGGCAGGTTTCCAAGTCGTGTCAGGCAGTTTTTGAGAAAACCATGGTTTTTAAATAATATAGTCGGCCATTTTCTTTAATGTCAAGTACAGTTCTATTAGGGTATATCAATTTTCACTTGTTTTGGCCAAATTTTATATTCGCGCCTTCTTTAATTGCAGCCTATACGGAAAATATGTCTTGCTTGGATGTAAGTATGAACAGAGCACTTTTTAGAATACAGTTACAGATTTCGCCTTTATTATTTTTTAGGGATATTTTAGCATCGCCTCTTTTCAAGACTATATCATTTATTTGACTACCGTCAGCACCTTCAACAAAATGACTTTGTGGATTAAAGTTTGAATTGAAATTAATAAAATCAGATTCCTCGGTGATAACGTGTGCTGTAGCACCACAGTCTACAAGAAGATTTTTACCGTTTATCGTATTGTCAAAGTTACATGTGAATAGAAATGTAAGTTCCTCCTCAAAGTTCTCAACGTTTTTTTACGGAGTCGATTTTAGAGCGTTTATATCGACATTGGGAACTTTTGTGGTTGAGTCGTCTACAATTATAGCAGATAATTTTATTCTTTTGGTCTCCTAGAAGCTTCGGCTGCAGGGAGACAGGGTAGAGTACAAATCAAGGATCCATTCTTGACACTCAGCCCGAAAGAACCTTTCGTGCTGAGATACACCGCCTGGGTATTACTCAGGAGGTCAACCTTCCCAGGCCTTTCGGGTGATGCAAGTTAATTGCTTGTTGCCTGAGCCCCTCCAACTGAGGAATGCCGACGGGTATCCTCAGGCAATTTTTGTAATTGCAAGAGTGTCCCTTCTTTACGGGAGCTTGCTTTTAAATCCCCACTTTCTCGACCTTGTGTCAAATATTTGTGATTTGGGCACAAATTTAAATATCTTACCCATTACGAGTCAAAAACATTTTAACAATGTCTAAATACACTTTATGTAAAATTTCAAATGTTTAGACCAGAAATTGGCTGATAAATTTAGTAGAGACCCCAGAGGTCAATTTTTAAAAAGCTTTGATCCCAATTTTGACTCCTTAACATGTATTGTTTTGGGTTAAAATCAAGTTAAGAAAATTGGATCCATGTCAAAGTAACCTACATCTAAAACTTCAAGTGTTAAGACCCAAAATTGGTGGAGAAGTTTGGTAAATCGTTGAACTTTAGCCCCCTTGAAAGCCAAATTTCCGGTCGAAAACCGATTAAAAAGATTTTCCCAAATTTCAATACCCTGTATGTCAAATCTTGAGTCTGCAGACTGAAAATTGACAGAGTTGTCTGGTAAGAAAATGTACACACACACACACACACACACACACACACACACACACACACACACACACACACACACACACACACACGCGCACGTACACACACACAATTTCACTTTTATAGATATACTAGATATACTTGCAGTTCCGCCCGGCTTTGCTTGGGCCCTATGTACTCTTCATAACTTTATGTGCATATGTATATATTAAAACGTGTGAAAAGTGTAAAATGTTTTTGACTCCTAATGGGACTAGAGATTTAATTGCTGCCCACCACAGCAATATGTGGCACAAGGCCAGAAGGTGGCGATCCAGCAGGCTCCCCTAAAGGAGGGGCACTCCTGCAATTGTAAAAATTGCCTGAGTACCCCCCTCTGCATTCCCAGGTCAGGGCGCCTCAGGCAGTAAGCGATAAACTTACTCCACCGGAAAGCCCAGTGGCAAGGCCTGGGAGGGTGGACCTCCTAGGTATTACCCAGGCGGTGTACCTCAGTCCAGCAGGTGCTGAGCCGGTTCCCGGACCCTCACCTGTCGGGCTGAGTGTCAAGTAACGAATCCTTGACGAGTACTTCTACCCTGTCTCCCTGCAGCCGAAGCCGGTAGGAGACCTTCCCCATCAGACGAGCTAATGGGGTGATGTGACGAATGGATTCGCCAATCATTTTCATAACGACCGGCTGTGTTAAACAACCAATGAAAACCTTTCAAAATTATTATAAAATTATCGAATTTCAGATTCAATCAGTTCGCCGTTAACTACGCCACGGACTGCATTTGATTCGTGGCCGATTACTGCCAATTACTGATCTGAACTACGCCGCCATTTTTGTTACTGCCAACCGTATCTGATTCTTGGCCGCCATCTTGGTTACTGCCAATTACTGATTTGAACTACGCCGCCATCTTTGTTCAACATAATGTCTCAACACTTAACAGGTTATGCACCCAGCTATCGTCTTTTCTTTGACGGATCGGAATCTAAATTCGAATTGTGGCAGGCAAATTTCTAGGATATATAAGAATTCGGAAACTACATAAAGTGGAACAATCTCCGTCAGAGAATCCTAACGACCGTGAATTTCTCGAAAAGAACGGGAATGTGTTTGCAGGATTGATTCAATGCTTAGACGATAGAAGTCTGTCTCTGATTATAAGAGACGCCTTGGATGACGGACGGAAAGCATTGAACATATTAAAGAGAGCATTATTTATCAAAATGAAAACCGAAAATTATATCACTATATACAGAACTAACGTCTCTAAAACGTAACGAGGATAAAACTATTACCGACTACGTTATAAGGGCAGAAACAACCGCCAATGCCTTAAAGCTCTCAGGTGAAATAATAAGTGATAGCTTGTTGATATCAATGACCCTCAAGGGACTTCAAGCCGATTTTAAACAACTTACAACTGTTATAACGCAAAAAGACAAACCAATAAATTTGAGTGAATTTAGAGTGGCATTGCGCAGTTATGAAGAGACGAGTCGGATGCTTGTGGACAATAATAATTCCAGCAATATCATGAAGTTCAAAAATGCTTCTCGAAAACAGACACAACCAAATTACGCAATGTTTTCACCAAAAGTAATTTTCCAAAGAAAAATTATCTGCTATAATTGTGGACGACCCAACCACAAAAGTTTCCAATGTCGATATAAAAGCTCAAAAATGGACTCCATCAAAAACGTTGAGAACTTTGATGAAGAACATACATTTCTATTCACATGTAACTTTGACAATACGATAAACGGTAATAATCTTCTTGTAGACTGTGGTGCTACAGCACACGTTATCACCGAGGAATCTGATTTTATTAATTTCAATTCAAACTTTAATTTTTAGTCATTTTGTCGAACTTACCGACGGTAGTCAAATAAATGATATAGTCTTGAAAAGAGGCGATGCTAAAATATCCCTAAAAATAATAAAGGCGAAATCTTTAACTGTATTCTAAAAAGGACTCTGTTCATACTTACATTTAAGCAAGACATGTTTTCTGTGCAGGCTGCAATTAAAGAAGGCGCGAATATAAAGTTTGGTTAAAACAAGTGAAAATTGATATACCCTAATAGAACTGTACTTTACATTAAAGAAAATGGCCGACTATATTATTTAAAAACCATGGTTCCCTCAAAAACTGCCTGACACGACTTGGAAACCTGCCATAAAATTCCAGGACTCTGCAATACAGCTGATATTAAAAAATTACCAAATGTAGTAGAAGGCATGAAAATAATAACTTCAGACGATCTCTCAAATTGTGATGTTTGTGCGCAGGGGGAAAATGACAAAATATATAAGCAAAACACCAGACAAAATGCCACGAAAATTCTCTCACTTGTGCACTGTAACGTGGGAGGTCTGATCAGCCCGATGGGGAGAAACAATCTAAGGTACGTTTTGAACTTTATTGATGATTTTTCCAGTTTAATTATAGTTTATTTTCTAAAAAAACAAATCCGAGACTATCCTCGCCACTAAGAAATATTTAGCTGATATTGCCTCGTACGGCTCGGTAAAATGTATTCGCTCAGACAATGGGACTGTATTTACTAGTAAAGACTGTGAACGTCTATTAATTAACCATCGTATTAAACACGAGAATTCTGCGCCGTATTCCTAAGTTCAAAATGGCACCGCTGAAAGAGCATGGCGGACACTTTTTGAGATGGCAAGATGTCTACTTATCGAATGAAAATTAGCACATAGTTTATGGAGTATGCTTTAATGACAGCAGCATATATCAGAAATAGATCGTTCAATATAAGATTAGGTAAAACACCGTATGAAGCGTTTTGCGGTGTAACACCTAAAATGAACAGAATGCATGTATCTGGTTCAGATTGCTTTGCATTTATAGAACATACCAGTAAACTAAATATTAAAAGCGAAAAAGGTATTTTCGTAGGTTACGATAAAAACAGTCCAGCATATTTAATCTACTTTCCAGATCAAAATGCCATGGAAGAGTTTAATGTGTAACATTCAATGATACATTAAATAAAAACAAAATGGCGATCCAGTGGATGAAAAACGTGAGGAAATATTACTTTGCATCTTAATCGATCACAATGAAAATATTAACAATGACGACAATTACAGTAGAACGACTGACTAACATATTAATCAGACACGTTGATACCCGATAAGAAAGTGAAAAAGGCCAGACTTCTTGAAAACTGAAAAGATACAAGACTACGCAATTGACTACCGTTACTCGTTGAAAAGCGCACCGAAAGTTATAATGAGGCGATTAATTCAGAAAATCACCAAGAATGGGAACAAGATATGATATCCGAATTGAAAGCTTTATCTGAAAATAACACATACGAAATAGTGGCAAAACCAAAAGATAGGAATATAATTTCTTCACGCTGTGTCCCCCCCCCAAAAAAAAAATCACAGTTTCTGGCAGTGAAACTTTTAAAGCAAGATTCGTTGCGAAAGGTTTTTCACAAATTTCTGCAGTGGAATATTTTGCATCATTTTCACCAACGAAAAATTTAACGACAATTAAAATTTTATTACAATTTGCCGCTCAATACAATTAAAAATACATCAAATGGATGTAAAAAAATGCTTATTTAAATGCTCCGATTTACTGTGAAATCTATATTTACCATCCAGAGGGATCGAAAATAAAAATAAAAATTTCGTGTGGAAACTTAATAAATCGTTTTATGGACTAAGTGCTCACAATTGGAATTTAACACTCCATAATTATTTAATAGAACAAGAATTGAAACACTGTCGCGTAGACGCGTGCATGTATACCAAAAATATAGGCAATAAATTGTTGATTTTGGTATTTTGGGTTGACGATATATTACTCGCCTCAAACTGTGACAAAATTTTAAAAGATGTTAAAAATAAATTAAATAAAAAAAAAAATTAAAAGGGCGATCTTGGACAATTGTAATGGTTCCCCAGTATAAAATTTTCATGTGAAAATGAAACTATAACAATGAACCAATCACGGTACATTGAAAAAATAAATTTGGCCGTCAAGAGGCCAAAGCTGAACGATTTTACTTTTGAGAACTCTACCAAAATTATCTGCTAATTTTTGGTCTAAACACTTGAAATTTTAGATGTAGGTTACTTGGACTTGGATATAATTTTTAACTAGATTTGAACAGAAAACAATAAATGTTAAGGGGTCAAAGTAAAAAAAATCTTACCTCTGAGGTTTCTACCAGATTAATCAGCCAATTTTTGGTCTAGATATTTGAAATTTTACATAAAGTGTATTCAGACATAGGGGAAGATTTTAATCGTTTTTTTTGGAGAGGGGAGTGAGAATTTGACTGCGAAGGGGTCAAACAGCTAATTTTGCGTTTAAACATTTGAAATTTTACATGTAGGGTAAAGGCAAGCTTTTTAATCAGTTCTTGGGCGAAAGTTTGGCTGCTAAGAGGTCAAAATTGAAAGAGTGCAACATTGCAGACTCTATCAAACTCATCCGAAAATTTTAGGTCTAAACACTTGAAATCTTTTATGTAAGTTACCTGGACATGAGTCAAACTTGTATATATATATATATATATATATATATATATATATATATATATATATATATATATATATATATATATATATATATATATATAGGTCCATTATTATAAACAGTACATAGGGTCCGAGCAAAGCCGGGCTAAACTGCTAGTAATAAATAAAGTAAATTAATTTTAAAAATTCTTTGGTATTTTTTTATGAACCGAACATTTTGTATGACACCGTACTTAGTATCACATACAGGTGTCATGCCGATTGAAACGTAAGCAACAC
>NC_136482.1:167044932-167109932 GCF_053919585.1 Euprymna scolopes | reverse complement strand
AGAATGGCTCATCAAAAACTTGTTTACGTTAGACTTGAAGACAACAATATTATAGTCAACTGGAAAGCAGGAAAACGGAAGACAATTCCATAAGCGTGCAGTTCTAAGAAAGAAGCTTTGCTCATGGAATCTACGTTTGGGTTTAGGCACAGATAAAGAGTGGGGGGAATTATTGATAGTGTTGCTAGACGGGTGTTTCTTGTGAAAGTTTGGCGAGGGAGGACCATAGATTGGAGCTCAGCCGAGCACTTGCCATAAAAATAACAATAAAGCAGAGACAAACTCGCAACATCTCTTCTGTGAGAAAGAGGTTGCAGTGAAGAGAAAAGGACATCTCCTACGAGGCTATAAAGTCTATTTTGAACTCTATCAAGGCAGGCCAAGTCCTTTCTAGCAGCTCCTGCCCAAATGTGGCAACAGTACTCCATCCTTGGACGTACCTGGTTCTTATATAGATCGAGAATTGCATCAACAGTGAGATATCTACTGGATCGATAGAAGGATCCCGCCATGTTTCCAGCGGCCTTGGCAACGGATTTTAAGTATGTGTTCCATTTAAGATCCCCCCACTCTTTATCTATTCCTTAAACTTAACATTCTTAGAAGTGCATGTCTGTAGAATTGTGTTGCGTTACCCTACTTTCCAACTGACTACTATTCCCGCCTTATTTTACGTACTAGCGTTGGGGGGCGGCTTTGCTTAAATATTATATTTTAATTTGTCTAGATTTCGTATCTATTAATTTAGAATCAAATGTAAAAGGTATTTGGGTGCGATCAGCTAGAATCGAAAACGTAGCATTCAAAGCTGGTGACGTTACCACTATACCATTGAGACACTGATGTAAACCGTGTAAAAATTAAAAATGAACTAAGATAAATGTACAAAACGTTTAACGGTATTTTTTCAATTCTGTACCATATTTTATCCCTTAAAAACAGTTTTTACTCGCGAAAGACCCATAAAAAACGGACCGTAAAAAAATCCAATCATTTGAGACATATTTTACGAATGACAACCAGAAATTATGTAATCTATGAATAAAAATTGTAGAAATAAAATATATTTAAGAGAACATCTTCATCACGCTATTTTCCCTGAGACTTTTAGTTTCGGAGAAGATAGCGTTTGAAAATATGGAGGCAGACAGATACACGGACACATATATAACAGACAACAGACAGACATATAACCGTTTATATATTAGATTAATATAACGTTTTCATAATATTTGAATCAACATTAAAATACTTTTTTTTTACAAAAGAGACATCACTTATCAAGGCCTGGTGGCACTTATCAAGGCCTGGTGGCTACTCGAGGATAAGGTTTAATTAGTGTACAGTAGTCCATGGGAAAATTCCGTAGTAATCGTTATTAGAGGAAATTTGGTAAATTGGATTACTTAGTGGGATGGCTCATCGTGAATTTGTTCACATGGGACTTGAAGATAACCATATTGTTGTCAGTTGGAAAGCAGTGAAACAGAACACAGTTCTGCAGGCATGCACATCTAAGAAAGAAGCTTTGGTAATCGAATCTACATTAAGCTTTAGGGAAATTATTGATTGTATTTGCAACATTTACCTAATCACATGACTGTTTTCGTACTTCTCTTGGCTGTTGCATATTCATGATGTAACGTTACATACGTTTAAATGTAGAGTTCGTCGCAAGGAATAAAGACAAGGACAGATTCGACTCACTTTATTTCCAGTAAAAACAACAGACATTGTTTTACAGGTACTTTCCAGAATAACGGTTTGTTTCTTGTTCAAAAGTCTTCTCGTCCTTCAAGGTGCTGAACAAGACTCTACCGTGTCTGACGTGATACTCCGTCTTTGTCCGACCATGTTTAGGACACCTCTCTTCCTCTCACTCTCGGCCCACATGTGAAACACGTCTTTCTCTGTCTTTTTTTCTAATATGAGGATCCGACTGCGCACACGTTTATCTTTTAACAATCTTTTTCCTTTTTCCTTGCGATAACGTCACCTCGCATACGGCTCGGTCATTTACATACAGCTGCCATACGCGCATACGTGTTCTATTGCAATAAGATGTCCCTGCTTATATTGTCTGGCTTTTTCTAGCTGGCTCTTTTTCGTTATCGGTAACCCCCTAGGCATCTCAAACGAAATCCTTTATTCAATCAACTGGGTTTGTTTGCTCTTATTATGTAGTCCTTATTGTTGGGTACGTGTATTAATGATGAGAAACTGATAGTGGGACATAGTTTTGAAAGCCGGTTTTTCATATTTTTTTGTAGGTTTATGATTACTTTGTGATTGAAAGATTAAAGCCTGAAGTTAATTCCCCCCCCCTCAAAAAAAAAAAATCTGGTGTAAAAAAAAGCTATAATGAAAAATGTTCTCGTGGCGACATTCGGAAACTGACAAGTTCAGCTAAATTTTGAAGTTCAATAAATTTATTGTAAAAAAATCGTTTAAAAGAGAAATATTAGTTTTCTGAAACTATTTCAAAGATTAATAGTAAAGTCCTAAGATATTGAATTAAATAATAACAAAACATCTTGTTTGTGCAAAAAATGACTTAATAAGCCCCCCCCCACCCGCAGCGGGAGATTCCGGCTTCGCACTATTAAACAAACAAAAAGTAGTTTGGGATGAATTCTATGGAAGCTCGAAATGTCAGAAAGTAAAAAAAGGGCTATATGAAAATCACATCGGGTGATAATAACTAATAGTAATCTTCTATTATATAAATCTCGCCTGTCTGTTTAAATGTATGCATTATGTGTGTTTGCGTAAAACTTTCGACAAAATCAACGGATTTACACGAGATCGGTATCGTTTTGAAGGTCGGCCCTTGGGACGACAAATATCGACAAATTGGCTAAAAACATTAATTACTTTATCCTCAAGTGGGCACTTTTCTACAAGGAGGGCAGCTTTTTTCACCGATATTTTATATTGACTAGCCTTAATTTAAACCTTTACCACCTCCAGCTAGGTGATGGACGCAACGGCAAAGACGTCACTTTTTTCCACGTTCTTTTCCCCCTTCAGGGCACGGGTTCGAGCCTGCCTACCTACTACCACTTTTTCTTTTGCTCAACACACACCTCCAAATACCCGGGCAAGGCTAGGCACCCAGGCTAGTCCCTAATATAAATCTCACCTGTCTTTTTAAATGTATGTATCTATGTGTATATATATATATATATATATATATATATATATATATATATGTGTGTGTGTATGTATGTATGTGTGCCTAAAACTTTCGACAGAGACGACAGGTTTTCATGATATTGGTATCGTTTTGAAGCTCGATCCTTTGGACGACAAATATCGAAAAATTGGCTAAAAACATTAATTCCTTCATCCTCTACCAGGCACTTTTCTAAAGGGAGGGGTTTGTTTTTTCACCGATATTTTCGAAAGTCATCCCCTCTTTTCTATTGACTAGCCTTAATTTAACGTTCCGGTTTGGTGATCAACGCAATGACAAGGACATCGCGTTTTTCTTTTCATGTTCTTTTCCTCATTCGCGGTACGGGTTCGAGCCTGCCTGCCTACTACCACTTGTTTTTTGTACTCAACACACACCTCCAAACAACCGGGCACCAAGGCTAGTCTATAATATAAATCTCATCTGTCTGTTTAAATATATATATGTATGTATGTATGTATGTTTGTATGTATGTATAACTAAAACTTTTGACAGAAGCGACAGATTTTCACGAGATCGGTAACGTTCTGTAGCTCGACCCTTCGGACGGCCAATATAAAAAAAAATGGCTAAAAACATTATTTCCTTCGCCCTTAACTAGGCACTTTTCTACAAAGAAGGATCTATTTTTTCGCTGACATTTTTGCGTCAACGGCGTCGCATAAAATGCATTATTTCGATTACCCGGGACGACACAACCGCGGTGGGTGCATCGTTAAGACCGTTGGTATTTTTATTTTCCTCCTTTTCCCCTGGAGAGTTACGGGTTCGAGCCTGCTTACTACACCTATTTTTTTTTTTTTTGCTTAACCAACATCCTTACACACACCTATTTATTGTTTTAAATTATTTTTTGTTCAATCAACAATCTTACACACACCTCCACTTTCTTTTCCGCCTTCGCGTCACGGGTTCGAGCCTGCCTGCCTATTACAACTTTTTTTGCTCAACACCCACCTGCAAACACCCGGGCAACGCCGGGTATCCAGGCTAGTAACTAATAATTAATAAATAATTAGAAATAACTGATAACTAATAAGTAATAATTAATAAATAATAACTTATAACTAATAATGAATTACTAATGAGTAATAAATAATAACTAATATGCAATAACTAATAAGTAATAACTAATAATAGTAACGAATAACTAATAAAAATATTTTATAACTAATAAATAATATTTTATAACTAATAAATAATATTTAATAACTAATAAATAATAACTAGTAACTAATAAGCAATCACTACTAAGTAAAAGCTAATAACTAAAAAGTAAAAACTAATAACTAAAAAGTAATAACTCATAACTTATGACAAATAAGTAATGATTAATAATTAATAAAACTAACTAATAACTATGGTATTAATAGCTAAGAATATTATAGAAATATATACTCCAACTTTTTATTTTTTTGCCAGCAACATCTAACCAAGGCGACTTAACCGACTTCTTCCGAAGGAGAAAGTGTTAAGCGAATGTAAAATTAAAAAGTGGTTCCCAGTCGCGTGCATATCCTTGCCAGGAGAGATCACAAACTTTAGTTTTTGCAATTGTTGTAAAGAGGTGTCGACGTCTACCTAGATATAACAGTTGGTCATGACTTAAGTAAGGAAAACAGTGTACACTCGAGGATAAGATATAAAAAAAAAATCAGATCGATATTCCGATTGCGTTTCCAAGTCAGGCACGAGGCTTTAGAAGTTCGAAAGACACTCATGTAAGAGGTTGCGTGTTATATCGACTGAAATATTGCCATAGTACCAACAAAGATGAGAAAAAGTGGAATAATTAAAATTGATAATTTGCTTACAAAATATTTTAAAATAATTATTTACATATTCTTTTCTATTTACATATTCTTTGCATTTTAGACAAAATCTATAGTATATTTCCACTTGTCCGTGCTATATTATGTGAAACAGTCTGTTTGTTACTTTAATTCTCTATTTGTTTGTGTATTTCTTTAATTTATTTAGACGTTTGTTTAACTCTTTTTATCAGGCCATGAACGTCTAGTGTACAAGGCTGTCAACAGTTACACCCATCTCGTCTCTGATTGTGGGTGTGTATGTGTCAGAACCAATATAGCAACATATACATAACGACATACCTGTCTTCTGCTGGGCCTAAGGGAGATTCTTAAACGTCTTGGTGGAGCTGGTTCTGTTACAACAATGACGCATGCAAAGCAGGAACTCAAGACGAATGGTTGCTTATATATATATATATGTATATATATATATATATATATATATATATATGTATATAAACTGTTTCAATCGCTTTATTACAGATTAGTAAAATATCAATATTTCACTAAATATATGTCACAAAAAATAAAAATTGTATAACCACTTGACTGCTTTAAATTTTATTCACAAAGTTATGGCATTTTATTCTTTATAAAGGAATTTCCACTGCCCATCAATTTATTGCAGGTCTCTTAAAATATTGTATTAGGGCAAAAATACAATGTCTAATCATGAAAACTTTACTTTTTATTATATTTTTCTGTTAAAAGATAATAAATAAAAGCACATTCTAGGTACTAAGCCGCAAATAAATTAATTATTTATCGCCATATCCACCATTTTTGGAAATAACTTTAACCAACCTTTTGTCCACCGAAGAAGTCAATTGTTTGATCTGAAAAAGCGACATCAACTACTTTCCTCAACAGGGCATCCTTTGAAGTAAATTAGTATCCTCCTTCATAAACGCCTCTTTTCAACATTGACCAGATATTTTCTATGGCGTTAAGATCCAGAGAATACGGTGGCCAGCTCATGAGGGTTTTTCCAAAGAAGTCCATAGATTCAAGGAAGGCTGCAGTCGCCCTATCAGAAGGGGAGGGGGCATTGTCATGCATAAAATCATCTGAAAACAACGTGACAATTGTAGGACATCTAGCCATGGTGGTAAATGTTTATCCAAAAAGGCCGCGTACGCATTGCTGGTAATTTTTACACCCCCTGGAACTCAGAATGGTCCAAACAACCAATTCCTATGATTCCCGCCCAAAACGTGATGCCTTCACCTCCTTGTTGGTGATGAAGTTTGTAAGCGGTTGGATTTCCGTTCGGGTTCCAAACTTTGGCCCATCCATCCGGACCGTCAATAGTAGCACGGTCTCATCTGTAAATAGAACACGTTGGAAAACCATTTTCATGTAATTCTGTGCTCAAGCCATTTGTTTTTCCCTATCTTGTTTGCTCAATGGAGGCCTTGGAATAATTTTGATGTTCCTTGCCATCTTATTCAACACATTACATCAGGTCTACCTGGATCTTGGAGGGATTCCAGCTTTTGCAAAAATGGAAGCACTGGTGCTGTTTGGGTTTCGGTTGACTTCCCTACGAATTTTCCGAATATCACGATGTGAAAGGTTTCATTGGTGCCCGTATCCTTTCTGGGTTGGGTGTTGAGGTTGTTCATGAATGGAGTCAAAGTTCTGGGATCCCATTTCCAGCTTCATAGCTAAATCTTTGATGAACAATCCTTCTGTGAGTTCAGCAGCAATTCTTTCTTTTTCGATAACCGTTAATCGCCTTTTTTTGTCATTTTCAAAGACCTACAATAAAACGATAGACAGTATAACTTACTTGATAATAAAAAGTGTCATAACTTTGTGAATATCGCATGAATTTAATAAAATCTTGGGAAATAACTAAATGTGAAACAGTCATTTGATGATACAATGTTCATTTTTTTGTGATGTATATTTAGTGAAATATTGATATTTTACTTCTCTGCAATAAAGCGATTGACGCAGTTCATATATATTCTTTATTCACTTCAAGACATTTCGTCCAAGCAGACTGGAGTGAATGACGGTCTTTGCTTGTGCTTCCATTCATGAGGGGCTTGTTTACCCCATTCTGTCTCTTCGGCGTCTAAGAACAACCTCACTAAAACAACCCAGTTTATTCAAACCTGAACCCTTGACACGTCTGATGCGGTCCCTATTTGTTAACTTTCCGGTGCAAATTGATCGGTCAAAGAGCTTGATTCATGTCACATCATCACCCCTTGACCCTCTCTTCATCTTCAATGCTCGCTCAACTATCGTTTCCCACGATTCAATCTATCGTTTACTCCGCTAGCTAGACAGATAGACAATTAGATAGACAGATAGACAGAAAGATAGATAAACCGATAACTGAATAAATGCTTTCTACCTGGCGTTGCCCAGCGATCACATTACATCCGTTCCACTTTTACTCGGAAACTACTACGCCGATCTGATCGAGACTCTGTACGAATAGGGATTAATAGATATTAGTATTAGTTTCAACTATTTATTTGAAACTACTGGGCTGATTTGACTGAAATTTTGCATGGACCTATTTTATAAGTTGCAGCCAACTCATTATTATGTTATTGGTCTATGAACAGTTAGGGATTAACAGGGATTAGTTTTTAAGTTCTACTTTTTCTTTGAAACTACTGAGTCGATCTGGCTGAAATTTTGTATATACCTATTTCATAAGTTTAAGTAAACTAGTTATTCTGATATTCATTTAATGCAGAATTACGGGTAAATATGGATTAGTATTTAATGCAAAAATGAATATAAATTTAATCATATTCAACTATCAGTTTGGCATGACATACTAATTCAGAGTTAACGAGATATAACTTTTGCTCGCTTTAAACAAGCTAAAAAGTCTAGAAATATGCTATTTTCAGAAAGCACAAGAAATTATTAGTAACGTTTTTATTTAGAAAAAAATGAAGAGTTTACCCTAAATGTTTCTTACACATAATTGTATTAATTGTGCATGAATCTATCTCGCAATTCTTTGGCGAAATATTTGTCTAACAAAATTTTGTCCATGCGCGGATATGTACGCCTGTCAGCATTTAACATGTCCAGGCAAAATAGTTTCTTTTGTGCAATCTGACGGTTTAATGAGTTATTCTGTTTAACGTAAGTTGTCTCTCTCCATTTTCCTCTCTCTTTATGCTATTCTACCGTATTCAAGGCGATATATCGAGAAAAGAATAAATCACAATTAAATCTATTACGCTGGCCTCGAAAGAATATTTCACTCAATGTCAAAGTCTACCGACGACGGAAGTAGACGGTTGATTCGATAAAGAAAGTGTTCCACGATAACGTTTAATCACTTCAACAAACGTGCGTTCAAAATAAATTTCTTCATTTAAATTCGTGCCATTTCAGTATTTGAAGATCTAATCTTTATTTTCTCCTTTTCTTTTCCATTTTTTTTTGTATGAGACCAACCTTTTCTCAGATAATTTCCTGCAAACTTGTTCCATTATATTTATTCAATTATTGTCCATTATTTTAAAAGCTCATTTTTCGTTCCATTTCAGAATAAGTAGTTGGTCAATTGGTTGGTTATATTTAACAGCCTATCAACCTCTAAAAGATTATTAAATACCAAAAACCTTTTAAAAACATTTGAAATTTAAAAAAATAGTTAATATGGGATACTATTTAAAACAGTGCTTTCTCTTCGTTATTATGTAATTGTTTTCCAAATTAAAATGTTGTCACTTTTTGAAAAGATTGTTTTTAAAATCACGTTTAAAAGTTTGTTTTTCGAAGTAAAATGTTGTCAATTGTTTGCAAAGTGTGCACTGTCTTGAAAAATTTGATTTAAACAATAAACTGTCGTTAATGGCTCGAAAATTTTTTTTGTCAAAGTATAACGTTGTCAATTTCTTAAAGAGTTTGTTTTTAGAAGTAAAATGTTAATTTCTTGAAAATTATTTTTTCAAAGTAAAATGTTGTCAATTTCTTGAAAAGTTTGTTTTTAAAGCGAAATGTTGACAATTTTTTTAAATATTTGTTTTTCGTAGTAAAATGCTGTCAATTTCTTAAAAAAAAAAAAACAGTTTTTTTTTTAAAGTAAAATGTCAATTTCTTGAAAAGTTTGTTTTTCAAAGTAAAATGTTGTCAATTTCTTGAAAAGTTTGTTTTTCAAATAGTAATGTTGTCGATTCCATCAAACCTGTGTAAACTTCTTGAAAAGTTTGTTTTCACAACCAAAATATGAATTTCTTGAAGCTTGATTTTCAAAATAACTTTCTTGAAAAGTTTGATTTCAAATTGTTGTAATTTTCTTAAAAATGTTTCAAGCCATGAAGCCAATATCTTCAAACAAAGAAGTAGGAAGTAAGAAAAAAGGGTTGAGGCACAAATGTTGTTTTAGCTTTTGGCTTTGCAGACCATGTTTAAGTTTTTCAAAGATAAAAATTTATGTTTGGAGATATTCTCAGACAAAATAAGTAATAAATATATTAATAATTCAGTTTTATTTGTTATTAAAAATATCATTATTGACTTTCAGTATTTCCTTAATTCATAATAAACTAACATACTCGTTGTCTCAGCATTGCTCGAGAAATTAGATTAATTGACGAAAGTTTAATGCTACTATTTCTACTAATGGTGTTTATCATGATAGTAATACTGAGAAAACATGATACAAATAATGGTGATACTACTGATGACACTATTCATAATGATACTAATAGAACTAATCGTAGTAATATTGAAAATAGAAAAAAAATATGAAGAATAGTAACAATAAAATAATACGAATACTACTAATGAGAATACTGTTAATACTACTACAAATACTACTATCACTACTAACATTACTAATAAATAAAAAAGTAAAAATCCGAAAGTATGAAGAATGTAGAAACTCAAAATAGCACTATAACTAAAAGTATTAGCAATAAAAAAAAACGAAAATCACCACCACCTTAAACAATACCAATAATAATCGCAATTATAATGATGATGATGATGATGATGATGATGATGATGCGTAGCAGATTAACTCCTGACTATTCTTGTGGTTTGAAAATAGTTATATGAAACTGCCTACCTTAAGAATTACTTAATAAATAATGTTCCGTTAATTGTCCGTAATGAACTAATATTTATTATTTAGAACGCCGTTCTTAACATGGGTGATGTAGGGGGTATGTTAACTATACTGCACTGTCACTTAACAAATTAATAATATATAAAACTGGGAAATGAAACTTTCCGAAAGTTATATTGCGAATAAAGAAATATATATATATATATATATATATATATATATATATATATATATATATATATATATATATATATTACATGAAGGTCACCACATATCAAGGCACAGAAGACACTCAGAGATAAGGGTTATTTTGTGTACAGTAATCAATGGGATAATGCTGCAGTATTCATTAGTATTGGAGATTTGATAAACGTGTCTTACTTAAGAGGGCGGTTCATCAGGAATTTGTTTATGTTGGACTTGAGGACATCCATGTTGAAGTCAGGAGGGAAACAGGCAAGCGGCAGAGAGTTCCACAGGCGTGCAGTTCTAAGAAAGAAGCTTTGTTCATGGAATCTACGTTTTCATTTAGGCACAGATAAAGAGTG
Source organism: Euprymna scolopes (assembly GCF_053919585.1). Classification (NCBI taxonomy): domain Eukaryota; kingdom Metazoa; phylum Mollusca; class Cephalopoda; order Sepiida; family Sepiolidae; genus Euprymna; species Euprymna scolopes. The sequence continues at coordinate 167,099,318 of NC_136482.1, read as the reverse complement.
GGGTAAATTTTTGATAGTTGTTTCAGCTGGACGGGTGTTTATCGTGAAAGATTGGCGAAGGGAGACCAGAGTTTGGATCTCAGACAGGCACCTGCCATGGAAATAACAATAAAACAAAGATAGGCTCGCAACTTCTCTTCTGTGGGCGAGAAGTTGCAGGGAAGAGAAAAGGGAATCCCCCACTAAACCACGAAGTCTATTTTGTACTCTGTCAAGGCAGGATAGTCTGTTTTTAGCAGCTCCTGTCCAGATGTGGCAGCAGTATTCCATCCTTGGACGTACTTGGCTTTTATATAGATAGAGAATTGTATCAGTAGTGAGATATCTTCTGGAGCGGTCGAAGGATCCCACCATTTTTCCAGGGACCATGGCAACAGACTTGATGTACGTTTTCCATTTCAGATCAGGAGTAAAGGTTAAGCCGAGAAGCTTGTCAAAACATAGGGCCTCCCCTAGACGAGAGCCATTCATTTCAATTGATGCCAGATGGGAATCAGAGCGTTGATGATGTAAAGATAGGAGCTTGGTTTAGATGCATTAAAGGTAATCAGCCACCTCTTCCCCCACTGTACCATGCGCTCGATAATGGCTGTATAGATTGGTTTTTTAAATATATTTCCAATGAAACCCGCGTGATTATTAAAGTCTCTAATGGAGGACAGAGCTCGTATATAGTCTGTTTGGTTTTAATATTGTCACTTTTTTAGTCTGATAGAGTGGTCTCTTTTAATAGAAATTCCACCGAAAGATGTATGCACATATGTAACCAGTAATGCTTGTATAATAAACAGACTCCCCCGCCTCTCTCACCCTCTCTCTCTCTCTCTCTATATATATATATATATATATATATATATAATTTTTTTTCGTTGTACTTTAACTGTACGTAGCACTTGTACCTCCTCTACGTATATACCCTCGAAAAGCAGTAAAATCCCACCCCTTCACAATTGAGATCCCTAGATGTAAGAGAGCTTTCTGCTCCAGTAGTTTCTTCCCCAGGACCGCTAGACTTCGGAATTCCCTTCGGGGGTTCTGCTTTCCCCAACTGTACTGACATGCAGAAGCTCAAGAATAACGTGAACCGACATCTTGCTGTCCAACTCCCCACCTAGTACCCATGTAGGCTGTGTCCCTTATAGTAGCCCCCTACATCAAAGTGGAAATGTGCCTTGTTTGGGGTGAAAATGTAATAACATATATATATATATATATATATATATATATATATATATATATATATATATATATATATATATTTAAATAAGGGGGTAGTCACCAACAATGTGTATTTTTAACATTATTTTATTAGTCCATGTCTCTGTTTTTCATTAAGAATTATGTTTGGATCATTGTAATAATGTTTTTAAATCATTGAAATCGTTTTTACGCGTTTCAGACGTTCTGTGAAGCGTCCTCGTCAGAAATTATTTTCAAATATGTTGGAGATGTAAAAATGGCATTTTCGTAGTTCATTTGAAGTGTTTCCAAGGGGTGGATGCCTGTAAGTGTCAAACTATTCATTGGAATTTTCAATTTTTATTAATCTTTTATTGGGCTTGTCGAGGCCGCTGACCTCGGCTGTTGTTACTCCTGTGTTGTGTTTCTCTCTCTCACTCTCTCTTTCTGCTTTGTTTTTTTTCCTTTAGGGTATTGTGTGTGTGTGTGTGTGTGTTTTCTTTGGTTTGAGAAAGTGTGTACTATTTTATAGTATTATGAGGTTATTTGCTTCCCTAGGAAGGTGACTGTGATCGAAGGTCGTTACTAATGTGTATGTGTGAGGAGGGGGGGGGGGAGAACCAGCTCTTCTGAAATAAGGGTAGGGGTGCTTTCATTCTATTTTGATATTTATTTTTTGGATTCTTGGATTTTAGTATTGTGATTTTTCGTTTCAGTCTTTTTCGGGTATTCTTTATATTATGTTTGTTTAGATAGAGGGGTGTATTTAAAAATATGTATAGGGGATTTTTTGATGTTTCTATTTATTTGTCTCCCCATGTGGGTATGGCCAGACCCAGGATCGGTTCCTAGTGTGAGGAATATCTTGTTCCCCAGAGGGGAGGGGCCAATTGGAGGGGTATAGGTATTGGAGGGGGTGATAGAAGGGATGATAGTTGTCTCAGTCATGAGGGAATTCTCCTCCACCGACTAGGGAGGGAGCGAGGTGTTGGAACAGATATCATACTATGGTTCTAGGTGTTTCCTAGTGTTGTTGGTTTCGAGGTTAAGTAGGGTTAGTATTGTTCAGTGTGTTGTATTAGAGATAGGGCTGTTATGTCTGTGTGTGGTTGTATGCACGCGCGTGCGTGTTTTAATGTGTCGGTTTTGATTTATGTGTGGGTGTGTATATGTATATGTATATGGGTGTGCACGTGAGTGTGCCTTGCATTTCATGTTTTTGTGTGTTGATATTAGGCTCTGTTTAGTTCAGGAGTGAATCTTGTGATGAAGTTTTTTTCCTGTGTAAGTAAATAAAAATAATTGTCTGTTTGGAAGGTTGGCATTATTTTGAAGCTGTTTCCACTGCATGTGTGTACATGTTTTGAAACATAGAGGTGTCTGTTATCTGCAATTTTGATGTTGCTCTTATGTAAGGCCACTCTATTGCTGAAATTTTTGGTGGCGCCTATGTAGGATTTGTTGCATGCTGTGCATCTTAGTGCATATACTACATTTCTGGAGGTGCAATTTAGATCCTTTTTCATTTTGAATGTTTGTGTTGGGTTTTTGAATGTGTATGTGTTACCTTCTATTATTATGTCACATACTCCACATCGCGGTTTGTTGCATTTTGTAACCCCTTTTGCAGTGTGTGGAACGAGTTTTGAGGAAGTTAGGATGTGTTTTAATTTTTAGGTTGGCGTTTGCTTTTTATTATTTTTGTTGTTTTAAGTATGTTGTTTAGTTTTTCGTTCTGATTGAGGAGGATAAGGTTTTTTGTTATCTGTGTGAATATTTCTTGGTTGTTTGTGTTGTGTGTAGAGACGTATGCTAAAAGTTGTTCTTTGTTGTGTTCTTTTGGGGTTCTTAGTTTGTCTATTGGAATTTTTTCAGCCAGTTCAATACCTTTCTGTATTAGTGGTAGTGGATATCCTCTTTTCCGCAGTGTTATTTGTAGTTCATTCAGTCTAGTTGAACGGAGGTGTCTGTTACTATGGTCCAGACTCTACGTGCTAGGGAGTAGGGTATTGATTTTAGACAGTTTTTAGGGTGGTGGCTTTTGAAGTGGAGGTATTGTTGAGTGTCTGCGGGTTTGTGGTAGATGTCTGTGATTATGTTGTTGTTTTTATTGTTACGAGGATGTCTAGGAAAGGTAGTTCTGTGGGGCTTTGTTCTAGTGTGAAGTTTATTTTTGGGTGTAGATTTTATAGCAAAGTGTGGAGTTCTTTGATATCCCCCCATGTGGGCCTGCAGAGGATAAAGCAGTCGTCTAGGTATTTTTTCCAAGATTTTATGAAGAGTGTTTTTATATTGTGCCCGTACTTTTGGTTTCTGCTTAGCTTTCTATTCTTGAAATTTTCGCATCTTGGAAGTCATTTTACACGTAAATCGTCTAATCCGTTTCAAGCTTATGAAAACACTCACTGAAATGTATAAAACCAGAATAAAATAAGAACGAAAAATTAGTAACACAACCACTGATCCTTTACTTAATATTCACGTTTTACCTTTTTATTGACATCTCAATATAAACTTCTATTTATTAAAAAACGAGCGAGAGATCTGACAATTTTTTAAATTGTTATTTCAACCATCACTCCTAAGTTCACCAATTTAATCAAACAAGGCGCGCAGAAGAAAAAGGATTCAAAGTGAAATGGATTATTTACTTTCGTCTGCTAATTTGCGATTTCTAAGAAAAATAATAACAACCTCCCCTACTTTTTTACAAAAAATTAAGAGCGTGGACGATAAAAATTAAAACAGAAAATCTATACTCTTAAAACGGGGTAAAAATTTGTAATGCATACATTATTTTTTTTCAATTTTAAAAAATGATTTTAATTTATAGGGGGGGGGGCTACTAAAAAATAATTCCAACCAAGAAAAAGTGTTTTCCTGATAGAAATTAACACAGATATTTCCAGAAAAACTACTAAAAACATTTTTAATTGAATAAAACTCCGATTTTTTAAAAAGATTTTGGAAGAATGAGATGGCTGAAAGAAATAGTCTTTCTGTCACCCGTATCCTGTGTACGCTGAAAATTGTTTTCGTATTGTAGAAATAAAATAAAGTTCACATCGTGTTTCGTAAGCTGAAAATTTCGTAAGCAGAGTTTTTGTATTGAGAAGTTCTGCTGTATATATATATATATATATATATATATATATATATATATATATATATATATATATATATATATATATTTATTTATATATATATATATATATATATATATATATATATATATATATATAGTGTCATTCACATACAGTACTGTTTCGCTGTTTCACAGCTCATCGGTGCGGCTAGACAGGCACCTGTCTCAAGCCAGGATCGAAACCTGACCGCTCAAATGACAGTCGTGGCCTCTCACCATTGCGCTATACGGCTCATGCTGTGTGGGTAATGAATTAACGATGTTTTGACATCGTCCAAATGCCTCCGCTCAATTTGGTTACACCAAGTGCGTCGCTAATGGCAGTTTTTATATCACTCCTCGATATGCTCAACCCATAATGTTCATACTTCCCCGCTACACAAGAGTGACTGAAAAAAAAAAAAAAAAACAGAAACATCTTTTTAATAAAATTGTTTTTATAAATCAAAGTAAAAACGTCCACCTAAAAATTAAAAAAAATATATATACAGTATGGTTATATGAACGCATATGATAACATTCTGTACTTACACAGAGAAGGTACGCTGTAGAAATAATAACGTTACTATTAGGCAACCTATTTTTAACATCAAATACGTGCTTCTCTGAAAACGTGAGTTCTTTTTATCTCTGCTGTGACGTCACATCGCGCAGCCGGCTTGGTCATTTGCATACGGTTGCTGCTGCTGCTAACTCAGTTTCACCGGTTTTATTACACAATCACACCTCTTTTTAGTTGGCCCTGCCTGATTCCAGTGACAAGACAAGAAACAACGCGGGTATAAGCAGAGAGCACACACTACATGCTATTCCCAAACGCTCACCTATTTTAGCATTGACTGGGCTCAAAATAACTTAACTTCGATGATCAAATGGAAAGTGGTGTGTTAACATTATCATACGGAGTCCATGCTTGTGGGGGTTTTATAATAATATATATAATATAATTAAAAATATTTTTATTAGTTTTAGTATTTCTTCTATTATCCGTCTTCTCGTTTTTTTTTCTTGTTTAATCTCGCGTTCCCTTTATGTATATGCCTTTGATGGTATCTTATCTAATGCGATGATTCCGTTCAGTCTCAAGAGACAATAGACACCCACTGTAAGGGTAGACATGCGTATAATTGTAAGGCAAGGTTCGCGCAATCTACAACCATGAATCGGCATTTCTTGGTTCCAGTAGCAAGGCGAAGCATATGACTGGCTGGAAACAATGGCGAGATAAACGGTGAGCATATACAGCAGCTGGGAGTCCCAAATGGTCACCCATTTAGTACTGGCCAGGCTCAATGTTGCTTAACTTCGGTGATCGAGCAGGAGCCGGTGTGTCAACGTGATTAATTACTAATTACATTATTAACTAATAATTTTATTATTATTATTTTTTATGTTATTTTTTTTATGTTTGATTCTCGGTCGCAGTTTCTTATTGCACTTATTCATCTTTTATATCGATCAGTGGTTTGTTCGTTTATTTACTGAATTATCGAATTGATCTCTCCTGTCACGTCCATCTCTTTATTATTCTTTCTCTCTTCTAGCGACTCGTCGAGAATCTCGCTCGTCTTCCTGGGAAAAATCTCTGTTCCAACGCCCCTCGATGCGTTGACGAGATTCAAAAGTAGCCGATGTTCAATTACTGCAGGAAAATTACATTTCCGTCAAGTCTGATGCGGAGATGTCACGCAGTTATCTTCTGGGACGCACCTTCTCCTTACGTTGGCGTCTTACACGAGACACTGTTTATTATTTATTGTTTTTTTTTGTGGGGAGGTGGGTGGGGTTTTTATTTCCGTCACTTCAATTATCTACCGTCTTTTCTCATCTTTTACCTCGCCATCTTTAACTGACACCGATCGGAAAATCTGCAACTTGGTGACGTAAAGGGAGGCGCGCACAAAAAAAAAAAACCAACAAAAAAAACACACACACGCATTTAAACGGTAAGCAAATTCCAATTAAGAATTGAAATAAGACTAAAGATTAAAAATTACAAACATTGATAATAAAAATATTATGCAATAAGCAATAGAGATTAATAATTAAAAATATTTATAATTAAAAATAATTATACGGTAAACAATAAAGATTAATAATTAAAAAATAACAATTAAAAGAATTATACGGTAAGCAATAAAAATTAATAATAAAAATGTAATAATATAAATAATAAGTAAAAAAAATAATGATAAAAAAAATAACAATTAAAACACTTATACCGTAAGCAATAATGATTAATAATTGAAAATAACAATTAAAATCATTATACGGTAAGCAATCAATTTTAATAATCAAAATAATTAATAATTAAAAAAAATTAACAATTAAAGAATTATGCCGAAAGCAATAAAGATTAACAACTAAAAAAAATTATACGGTATGCAATGAAAGTTAGTAATTAAACAAAGTATAATTTAAAAAAATTATACGGTAAGCAATAAAAATGATTAATTAAACAAATTATAATTTGAAAAATTATACGGTAAGCAATAAAAAGTATGCAATGAAAGTTAGTAATTAAACAAAGTATAATTTAAAAAAATTATACGGTAAGCAATAAAAATGATTAATTAAACAAATTATAATTTGAAAAATTATACGGTAAGCAATAAAAAGTATGCAATGAAAGTTAGTAATTAAACAAAGCATAATTTAAAAAATTATACGGTAAGCAATAAAAATCATTAATTAAACAAATTATAATTTTAAAAATTATACGGTAAGCAATAAAAAGTAATAATTAAAAAATATATAATTTAAAAATTTATACGGTAAGCAATGAAAATTAATAATTAAAACTATTATAATTTTAAAAAAATATACAGTAAGCAGTACGGGTTTATAATTAAAGTTAAAAATTAAGAGTAATGACAATCAAAGTGAGATTGTTTAACCGCAAATCAACCATTTTTTTCTTCTATTTTTTAAAAATAGAAAACACTCCAGTCAAGAAGTGAAACCACTTGATGTAAAGAGCTAAGAAAAAGGAAAGATAATTATCACAAAAACAGCAAATGATTATTGATTCTTACAAAAAAGATCAAGGCTAGATATAGGATGAAAATAACAGAAAGAAAGTTCCACAAGTTATTCATTCTTGGAAAGAAACTACTGGAATAAGAAGCTGTATCATGACAAAATAGCAACAGCGAATTAGTGGCGATCTCTAGACTAATGTTTCAAACGAGCTCGAACAATGAAAGCGGAGCATAGGACAGCAATTCTGAAGAACACATGCCATAATCTATCCAACAATCAGAAGGCTAATCTGCTTGCCTGTCAGTTTGCCTCAAACTCTACTTTGAACCCAGATTTTCGTTTACGGACAGAAACCACACTAGATGGTCTGAAAATCACCCGTTCTCAAGTACATGATATCATAAAAACCTAGACACCTCAAAAGTATGTGAACCTGATCTAATCCCGGCTGTATTATTAAAAAAAGAATACTTCACTGAGGTTGCTCCAGTTCTCTCCAAACTTTTTAACAAATGCTTTAACGATCTTGCTTTCCTGACTGCTGGAAAACTGCTAGTGTAGTACCAGTTTACAAGAATTATGGCGAAAGAACTGACCAATTAAATTACATTATTGCTCCATTAGCCTCCTCCCTCTTTTCGCCAAAATATTGGAGTCTATAATTAATTAAGCTCTAGTCCTCCATCTTACAGCTGCTGAACTTCTGTCCGACCAACAGTATAGCTTTAGGCAAGGCCGTTATACTACAGATATCCTAACTGTAATCCCTAAACGCATGTACTAGATAAGGCAGGAGAGGATAAGGCATTAGCCCTAGATATATCTAAGGCTTTTAAGGCTTCGTGAAAATCAGATCATATGGCATTACTGGACGAATATTTTGGTTGGTTGTTTTTTTTTGTTTTACGGCATATCAATCTTTTTCAGTTTATTTGATGCCGAATCTAGTTATTTTGAGGAACGATTTTTATTGGAGTATATTTGTTTTTTTTTGTAAGTCGGATTCTATTTAACCCATAGTTGGGACCCTAATAGGTACTACCACTCCGGGTCAGAGTGGACCTGGGAGCAATGGCAATTAAAGGGTGGCTCCACACTCACCAAGGCCCGCAACGTGAGGCCTCACCATCGGATATAGTTTTAGGTTATATCCAGGACCGGACGAATATTTTACATAATTAAATCCTTAAATAAGAGAAGACTCCTGGCTGTCCTCAATAGTAGTACGCCAAAAAATATGATATAAATGCGGGTGTATCTCAGGTGTTTTTCATTTGACCATTATTATTCCTGATATCCATAAATGATCTTCCTGATAAAGTTGTCTTTGAGATGGGCATATTTGCTGACGACACCACGCTTTATAACAGACACGAGGGGAAAGCGAATGAACACATATCCAAAGCAATGGCGGAAACCCTGGAGGAATGGGGACAAAATGGATGGTCACATCCAATGCTGCCAAGAATAAGTTTCTAACCTTAAACAATTACAATAGACCTTTTCTACCACCAAGAGCCATGACCAAAGGTACCTTACCTGAATGTACTTCATTCAAACTCTTCGGCTAAACATTAACAGGGAACACGAGTTGAAATAGACACATTGAGGGCGTTGACGGGGCTGCTGTGAGGAAATTGGGCTCTCTCTACCGTGCTAGAAAGTTACTTACTCCTGAAAATATTCTGTACCTTTACAAGGCCACCATTTGCTCATATATGGAATATTGTTGTCACAGTTGGGCTGGTGCATCTGCTACTAGTCTATCACTCTTAGACAAGGTTCCAAAAAGAGTCGCCAACCTAATATGACCACCATTGTGAGCTAGGCTTCAACCTCTGTGCCATTGACGAAATGTTGCATCCCTCTGCCTGTTTTAAAATTAATTTAATCGTAGGTGCTCCGAAGATTAAAAGCTCTTTTACTCCCTCAACATAAATACCTCCGACAGACCCGACAAGCAGCGAAATTCTACCCCTACATAGTAGAAATGCTCAGATGCCAGAAAGCCTTCTACTCTAATAGTTTCTTTCTTAGGACTGCTAGACTTTGGAATTCCCTTAGGGATTCCTGTTTACTGGACTGTACTGATATTCTCAGGTGTAATGTAAACAGATATATTGTTGCTCTACTCACTAGATAGTATCCCCTATATTAAAGTGGCACTCTGCCTTGTTTGAAGTGAAAATGCAATGAAAAATAATCGTATTTATAAAAAAGACTGAGACTAGTAACATCACGTCTGAGAGAGAGGTTTCAGAGAAGAGCAAAATTTTGAGCCAATCAAATTGAAGATACATTTCTGAACCTTATCAGGCAGCTTCACATGAAAGGGATTCACCATCCTAAATTTGACTGGAGTACTCCCTCCATTGTCTGATAGTAAATTTGTCAAAAAAGAAAATGGCCTCTAATGCTGAAGAAGATTGAAAATTAATTTTGGGGTGTACACTCTAGAATAAGGTTAAGTATTCCAATTACTTGCCTCCCCACGAGGGCAGAGTCAGACACAAGGTCGGTTTTCCAATGTGGAGAAAAGAGGCACCCTGGATAGGAATACAAATATAAAGTGTCTCAGTCATGGAGGATTTCTCCTCCATTGGCCGAAGACAGAAAAGAGTGAAGTGTAGTATCAGAACAGATACTACACTTTGTATCTAGCCAATAGGAATGAAAGAGAAATGATGAATAAGGTTACGTGTTAGGTAGAAGATGAGACAATAAAGTTTATGAAGTAGGAATTTTTTGATAGTTAACCTTATCATCTTGTCCGTGTATACATTTATACATTGATCGATAATATACTTATGTGTTTTTTAACATCGTATCAATAAATATGATACATTGCGGAACTGTTGACAAACCGTAACATTTAGTTTATTTCCGAGTTGGCAGGAACAAATATAAAAAAGCTTGAAAAGACATGTAATACGTCAAAATGCATAGGGACGGGTAATGAAAGTGAAAGTAATTTTAATATATCTTGGAAACAGTTTAATGAAAATAGTTCTAGACAAAATTGTCAGCGACAAGTGTTATACGGGTATAGATTCCGCGTTAGAAATCAGCATTTTAATGAAAAATGGCTCCAGACAAGGTATTAAGCCACTTGATGCAAAGAACTGAAAACGCCGTTTAAGGATAAAAAGAAAATTGTGAACCAAAAATATATAGATATATTCCGATTTAGAAGACATCACTTCTTCCCCCTTTGTCAGAAATATAAAATGTGAGTTTTAAAATACCAAACAAAGGGAGCGAGAGCTACGAGGATAATGAAACCAAACGCAAGGTTAACTTTGTACTATCCTAACTTAAAACTCAAAAGCTATTTATTATTTTACTAGCAGATGGGCGCCTGAACTTCTTGGTAATAAAATTATTACTGAGCCAATTCTATATTGAATATTTATATGTATAGTACTGAGTTCCAAATTTTTAAACAAATAATGACTCAGCTAGGATTGAAATCAAAACATTTAGCGACTCGATCAAGTTTCCTACTGTTTAAGCTAAACCGACAGCTAGATGAGAAAGTCATAGAACTAAAACATGATTAGTTTACGCATGCGCAAACTAATAGAAATACCAGCAAATTTGAATGAACACTGCGTTTCAACTTGCCAATTTCTGTACGCAGTATTCATTCATCTAAACAAACAGTTTACTCATCATAAATCATTCTTGATCCATGATTACTGTTTTTCTGTTAATTACAGTGTTATGTGATCAGTGGTTTAAGAGTTTATCGGTTAAATATTTACATACATATACATACTGTTTTACTTATATAGAATATTTTGATTTTTAGAATCATTTCTAACGGGAGTTGCATTTAAAATGTTTCCATTAGCATGCGCAATATGGTATCTCATCGTAAAACTAGTCACTCAGTTTCAACAATGAGCGTGCTTTGTGACTGAAATCGAGTTGTTGCCGTAGACGTCATTGTCGTGGTTTTCTAATGAGAGATAAGATGGAGAAGCGTATCTGCAATTAAATTGGCCCCATCTGTCTTCCTCTTTTCTCTCTTTGATAGACGTGATGTTGCTAGTCTCAGTCTTTCCTATAAATACTATTATGACATGTTTTATTCAGAATTATCTCATCTATTCCCTGCTTCCTTTATTCCGGCTCGTTTGACTCATAGGTATAGTGGTCTTCATCAATTCGCTGTTTTGATACCTCGTTGTAATGCAGCTTCTTATTCCAGTAGCATCTTTCCAAAAATGAGCAGGTTGTGGAACTCTCTTTCGTCTGACTGTTTTTTCCCCAACTTTTAACCTCGGTCTTTTGAAGATTAGGTTCAATAAGCATCTGCTGTATTTTCTGTGACCATCTTTCTTTCTTGTTAACGTCTTATACTAAATAGCTTCACGCCTTGTCCGAAGCGATTTCCATACAAAATTGACCTATCACGGTAAAAAAAAAAAAACTAACTGGCCGACGGTAGCAGAGGGTGACTCGAAGGCTCCCTTTTCGTTAGCCGCTACATCGAGGTGTAAGTGAAGGCTCCACTCAATTCCCATGATTACACCACTTGCACTTGATCTTCTCCCTATAATGCTATAATGCAAGGAGATATTAAGTAGGAATTTTTAAAAGATCTTGGGTATGGCGCGACCAAGGACTGAACCCGGGTCGTCTGGCCTATTATTAAACACTTATGCCAAAAGTGAAAAGGTGAGATCGATTAATAACTTTCGCAATGTATTCTTGGAATGATGGTGAGACCAGAGTCCGTGGCGCTAACCATTACTCTGTCCAATTATTATTATTCCTTAAGCGTATCTTGAAACAGACCAATACTTATCTACGCATCCACCATAACCCCAAACGTCTCCCTACCACTTGACATAACATTTCAACGCGACGTCTCTAATCAGAAAGTTGTATTGATCTGTTGACTTTGTTCGTGTGAAGTTCATCTTTCAGGTAAGAATTTCAATTTTCTGCGTTATTTCTGGTTTTAATGGTGACTGACGTGTTACAAGAGCAGCCTACAATCCTGTCGAGCCGCACATTCCGGATGGACCAATATTAGCTGTCATCTCTTCATCTTTTAAGCCATACTAAATAAACGGACTACCTTTTCTCGCATCTAAACACCGGGTGAATGGATCTACCGCCTGACCAACATATTTATAGATTCACACACACACACACACACATACACACACGCACACACACACACACACACACATATATATATGTATATATATATATATATATATATGTATGTATATATATATAAGAACAAGTAGTTAATAAAACATGTTAAAAACACTTTGAAAAAGAGTTAAAAACATATTTAATTTTAAAAAGGAAACACTAAATAAGTGGATAGTCCTTAATTCGCGGAGTTTCGAAGAAATACTTTCCTTCTCATCAGGGGTAGGATTTAGCAAAATGCGGGATCGGATTTTGCTTGCAAAAGTATTTAATGAAACTACAAGTAAGTCATAGATCTTACTTGATAACAATAAAAGTGGAGCAGAGGGAATAGGGTGAATAAAAAAGTGATTTCACGTGAATGGATAGTCTGGTAAAGGGTAAAATATGCAATGATAGTAAAATCAAAAAATGCAGAATCCAAGAAAGTTAGTTAAATTTCTATTCGCACAAGCAAAATCCAATATATATATATATATATATATATATATATATATATATATATATATATATATATATGAACTAGCAAAAGTACTCGTCGTTGACTGGGTTAAAAAACAGCCTACAGAAAATGGACTCTGATTTATGAAAGTATGATAGGTTATGAAAAAGAAGGGTTGTAAAGAGATAGCTTCGAATTTGGGGGTATCAAAACCAAAGCAAAATATGATGAAAGTAAAAATAAAATAGATAAACCCCATAATTGATTATATCATACCTGTAAACACTGAAACACTTATCACAATATTCTGTGGATCTATATTAAAAAACCTGGTTAAACTTTGTGACATATTTACATTCTATGGAGGCCAGGCGCGAACGAACACGCCATAATTTTATGCTACCATATTTCTTCAAACTGAAACATAATTATCAAAGTATACCTACGCAGATAGATATGAAAAGTCTTTATCAAAGTTTGTGCCTATTTCCATTCTATGGAGGCCAGGCGTGAACACAGACCCCACACTTTTATTATACCATCCCTATTTAAGTTAAAACATACTTATCAAAGTATTATTATGTACATCTATATCAAAAACACTTGTAAACGTTTTTTTTTAATGTTTAAATTTTTTATTTTCATACTTTGTGGACTAGGCGCGTACGCAGAGACCCCACAATTTTAGTGAATCATCATTATGCCAGATCAAACATACCCATTCCTGTGTCTTGATACATCTTCTATCATTATATGTGATCAGTTTTCTATAACAGTCAACCATATAGGAGCCTATTCATGACCAGACAACAACACAGACGCTCAGCTTTATATATATATATATATATATATATATATATATATATATATATATATATATATATATATATATATATGAAGCTGAGCGTCTGTGTGTGTGTCTGGTTATGAATAGGCTCCTATTCTTCCATTGAACACCATGCCGAAGAATAAGAGGGGGAAAAATATATACATATATGCAGATTTAAAAAGGAGTGTATATCTCCGAAATATATCTCTCTCTTTAAACAATAAACACTCGTTTATTTTATAAAGGGGGGAAAAAAACTCGTATTGCAGCAATTTGGCTTTAAAGTGTTCAATGTAACACATATCTTATTTAATTATATATATATATATATATAGTGTAAAACATTTAAAATATACTTAAAATGTATAAATGTATTTTCGCATTTTATACCTTCTGAACACATTTTAAATATATTTTAATATGTTTTACACTTTGAATACTTTCTGATGAGGACGCTTCACAGAACGTATGAAAGACGTAAAAAACTATTTCAATGATTTAAAAACATTATTGCAATGATCTAAATATGATACCTTTTTAAATGAAAAATCAAAACACGAAATAATAAAATAATGTTAAAAAGTACATAGCAATTGTAGATGACCGTACTCATTTACATATACATTTTTCTCTCGATGGAATCTCTCAACCAATTTTATATATATATATATATTATATATATATATATATATATATATTATATATATATATTATATATATATTATATATATATATATATATATATTATATATATATATTATATATATATATATATATATATATATATATATATATATATATATATATATATATATATATACTAGCGGTTCAGCCCGGCCTAGCTCGGGCCCCATGTAATGTTCATAACTTGTCATACGTGTGAATACACTTTATGTAAGATTTCAAATGTTTAGGCCCGAATTTGTCTAAGTAATTTTGTAGAGACTGCAGAGATTAATTTTTTTTTATTATGACCCCAATTGTGTCCCCTTAACATTAATTATTTTGGTTTCAAATGAAAATAAAAAGTTTTTCCCATGTCCAAGTTACCTACATCCAAAATTTCATATCCTTTGACGCAACATTGGCGAAGTAATTCTGTAGAATCTGTAAAGGTCAACTCTTTTTATTTTGAACTTTTGGCAGCCAAATTTTCGTCCCCAAACTGATTAAAATGCTTGCCGCATGTCTGAATACCCGTTATGTATAAATTTCAAATGTTTAGACACAAATTGGCTGAGTAGTTTGCTAGAAATCGCAAAGATCAAATCTTTTAAACTTTGACCCCTTGGCCGATCAAATTTTCGACCCAAACGGATAAAAAAACTTGCCCTTTCTCTTAATACTATTTATGTAAAATTTACAAATTTAAGACCAGAAATTGGCTGAGTAATTTGGTAGAGACCGCTGAGGTCAAATTTTTATTAACTTTGACCCTAATTTTGACCCCTTAAAATTTTTGGGGGTTGGCTCAAATCAAATTAAAAAGTTTGATTCATATATATCCATTCACGTGTAATCACCTTTTTCTTCACCATATACCCTCTGCTCCATTTTTTGTTATCAAGTAAGATCTTTGACTTACTTGCAAATACTTTTGTATGCAAAATCCGATCCCGCATTTTGCTAATTCCTACCCTCTGATGAGAAGGAAAGTATTTCTTCGAAACTCCGCGGATAAGGGACTATCCACTTATCAAGCGTTTCCTTTTCAGATTAAATATATTTTTAATTCTTTTTCAAAGTGTTTTTTAACATGTTTTATTAACTGTTTGCTCCTTTATATATATATATATATATATATATATATATATATATATATATGTGTGTGTGTGTGTTGTGTGATGTGACAGTGTTGTATGTGTTGTGTATTGCATGTATTGTTGTGTAGATGATGGGGAGTTCATATTGGAGCACATATATAACGGGAATCATGTAATATAGACATAACGATAGTGATGATGAGGGAGAGAAGACATTTATATTGCAGTTCTTTTAACACATATTATAGAAGAGGGTGATATGATGCACAATTCTTAACACAGAGGAGGGGAGATACATAATCTTCGAAGGGTTACAAAAGGTTCATTATAATTGACGATCAAACACAATTACCTTTCGTTCATGATGAAGGATGTGACACAAGACAACAGTTACAAATGATGATGACTTCTTTCTCCATCTGATCGGTCGGTCGATGACGCCAGGACTTCAAATTCGGATCTACATAGTCTAAATGTTCTCCCTTCGCTTCCAAGGGATCAACTGATCAACTGACTGACTCTTAACTCTCAACCCACCTACCCGAATGGCTCTCTTCTCTGACTGACTAAAATCCGAACCAATAATATGGAGCAATATCCTTTGTCTATGACGTCAGAAGTGTGTTTTTCAAACGTGGCCAATTTCACGTGGTTTTACATGTTTGTCCAACGCACGTTTGACAAACAAAAGAATCCTCAATTCTCATATAACCTATAATAAACAATATAATTCGATTTGCATTGTTCATTCTTTTACTGACATATTTAATATTCAGATTTCTAAAAGAATTAACAATAAAATTAATTTGTAATATTCCATTTCTTAACTTTGCTTACAGCGTTCGATTCTAGGCTTATCCTAATCTAATTTTTACTTAACTAATATTCTTCTTATTTATAAGGAAAGGGGACAACCTTTTTCCATGTAACAGTATTATGTGTTGTGTATTGTATGTTGTGTGTGTTTAATGTGTTGTGTGTGATTTGTGTGGTCTGTGTGGTTTGTGCATGTGTTGTGTGTTGTATGATATGCACTTGTAGTCTGTGTGTTGTGTATGTTGTGTGTATTGTGTATGTCGTGCGTGTGTGTAGTGGGGTGTGTGTTGTGTGTGTTGTGTGTGTTCTGTGGTGTATGTGTGTTGAGTTGTGTGTTCGTATGTGTGTTGTGTATGTTGTGTGGTGAGTGTGTGCGGTTAATTGTGTGCGTTTTGTTGTTTTGTGGTGTGTGTGTGTGTGTGCGTGTGTGCGCGCGCGCGTGTGTGTGTGTGTGCAAAGATATGAGCGTATCCCAACGCAGTGGAGAAACAAAGAGGGTAGCTATTCGAGCCAGTCGCAATTTGTGGCGTTCTTTGAATCACATCTGATCCGCAAGATGAAAATAGAGACAGTAAGAGATATATAAAAAGACTAAGAAATATAGAAAGACATATAGAAAGAGAGAGAGAGAGAGAGAGAGAGAGAGAGAGAGAGAGGGATAGAGCGAGAGAATACCAGGTGGCAGACATTTTCTCTTTTTTGTCTCCAACAAACATCCGAACGATTTTCGCATAATGATTATTATTTCTAAACAAAATTAGCGGCTGTCACTTCCTCCACGTTACACTTTCAATCTGATTGGGACGGTTTACACATTGTTTCGCTGAGTAGCGCCACTTTTGGAAAGGGGCAGTTAATGTAAGGGTGGAAGGGGTTAGAAGGTGAAGGCCCCGTCAGAGAATATTGCCTTGCTGATATTTTTACTTTGTAAATTGGAGTTGTTGTTCTTGGATTTGGTTTTCCCCGGAATCGTTTCTCTTCTTGTAAAAATGCTCCTCCCCACAAACATCCCAATAAAGAAAAAAAAAAAAACCAAACAATTGGGTCGACTGATTTAATTGCTCCTTTTTTTCATGCTTTTAAAAGTTACACAAACAAATCACTATAAATAATAATAAAATAACAGATATGCGTGACGTAGACCACAACAATTGTCTTGTTTCCCCCGCTTTCTAGTTTAACTCAGCATCATCATCATTCGAAGGTTCTATGGTTGGCATTGGTTTCCCTGATACTTTCATAATCAGGATTCTTTTCTAGAAAGACATCGGGTACTTAAGAAAGGGACCACGGGAGTACATTTTATTTACATAGAAAAACGAAATTAAAGAAATAATATTATCGTCAAAATTATTATAACCAACTTAGTATTGCATTATATGAAAGAAGTAATTCGTTATTTCTAAATCATTCAAAATTTGAAATTGTATAAGTACTTTACAATTACATGGAATAGAATTACTATTATTACTCATTAGTTATACTGTTATTACTCATTAGGAAATTTCACACAGGTTATCATAAAAAATTTCTCTTAGATAACAACCTGTGTATCTAGTGTCTGAATGACAACATCTCTCCAGATTTCCAGTACTCATCATCTCTTTCTATGACCTTTACAACATAATTTGTGTTATCACAACACCCATTTACCATTAATTTCATGTTTGTAGTGACCATTGGCCTTAACTGGAATTTGAATGGCAGTCCTCTTCGCACTCATCCAGTGGAGATCTGGTTAGTGCTTTCTTCCCTCGGGCTTTTCATCCTCCTTGACCCTCCACGACAATTTGCTATGATGCCAATTGATGCTGATTATTATTATTATTATTATTATTATTATTATTATTATTATTATTATTATTAATAATAATAATAATAATAATAATAATAATAATAACTAGGGAGACCTGTGGAAATTCCACAGTGGACTCTTTCATATGTAATATATTGATGTTGGCATTTTTTGGATGTTAAGCGTAAATGAAGACACCCTGATATTATTGTAGTTCTTTTGTTAAAACGGCAAAAGTATATATCTAAGCTAGCAGGGACGCCCGGCATAGCCTGGTCATAAAATATGCTTAAATATGATATTTTAATTAATGCAGATGTCGTATATATTACTATAAGAGTCAATTTTCAATCCATTCTTATATATTTTAAACTTGTGATTTCAAAAATAATAATATATCCATATGGCTTGTGTGCATCAGCTTGAATCGAAACCGAAACCAAAACTCATGAAGAAAAAAAGATGTATGTATATATAACTTGAGTTCTTTAAGCTATAATCGCAACCGAAACCAAAACTGATGAAGAATTCTTGGTAAAATTATTTATTACAAGAAATGGAAAGGCATAAACGACAGACACTCGGAAGGAAAATATAAATGTTATACAGAAAATAACACACACGTTATCGTATTAATATATAGATTAAAATATTTTATGTACCAAAACAGTTTTACATGAAACTATTTTAATTAAATAAAGTTGTAATAAAAATAATTTATTTACAAAAAGAAACTGTCATTTAATTTATATATTTAATGTTTTTATAAGAATGTTTTATGTACAAACCCAGTTTCGTTTCGCTAATAACGTGTTGCGAAGTTTGAGGTTTCATATCTTGGCTTTTTCTTGCATGAACATGTAGTAGTAGTAGTAGCAATAGTATTTTAATTAACGAAGAAATCAGCGTCTCTCTCTGGCTCGTTTTTCTTTCTCTCTCTCTCTCTCTCTCTCTTTCTCTCTCTCTCTCTCTCGCTCTCTCTCAATAAACAAATGTAAAAAAATAAACAATGAAAAAAAAATAAAAAAAATAACTGCCCCATTTTTGTTTCCGTCGGCCGAGAGTTTTTTTTTTTTAGTACGGAATAACTTAAAATCACTTATTACTTAACTTTTGAAAGATAAAACCCTAAATTTTATAGAATTAAAAATAAATATAGCGGTGAGAACACGCTAATCGAATAGAACGTAGAGCGTTCATAAATGTGTATTCCGAAATTAAATGTCTATTCCAGAATTAAATCTCAACCAATCAAATTTGCCGGAAAGCGTGACACACAAAAGAACACACACGCTATCGTATTAATATATAGATAATAACTCACTAGTTTTCACACAAGTCATTAGCAATGTTTTCTTCCTTAAACTGGCCAATGGTGTTCTCTGAAATCTGATTGAAAAAAGGCCTATTCAGATTTAAGTAAACGTTCCTAATAATTTTTCGTTATCGCAATAACATTTTTCACTTGACTGCATGCTAGAAACAACTATCTTCTTTGGGATTTAGGCGATAATAAGTTACCCCAATGACCCTCAGCATCTTTTCAGTGGAAGTTGGTGCTTTCCCTCTTTGGTATTTCCATCCTCCTTGAGATCCTTCACGTCGATTTCGTGCAAGCTGTTGGCCGAAGCTAGTATTTTGACAACAGTGGAACAGAAATTCTCCAGACTGGTTAATTTAGAGACAACGGATATGTCGATTTCTCACTTCCAAAGTAGCCTAAATGAACGTTCGACGTTTGGCTCAATGAGGTCCTAGAAGAAACTGTCTCGGGACGAGGAGGAAGAGGAGGAGGAGGAGGAGGAGGAGCCCAGAATCGCTCGAAATAAACCGTATAACGGGTGTGGGAGCACATCACACCTCAAGGGGCTAAAAGGACGGAAGAACTGTCCGGTGAGGGAACTCAGATGTCATAATTGCGGAATTACTGGACACTTACGAAAAGTGTGTCGAAAACTAGAGAGGTCGACAATGAAGTCAATAAGTGATTCAACACGACACTAATTAAAAAAATATCAGTAGAGGAAGAGGAAAATCAGCGTTTTGCGAACGAAAACAGAAATGAACAGCAATAACACATATTACATGGCGCAGAGGTAGATTAACAAGAAAACCCCCGAACCGTCACCCTTCATAAAAATCGCAGTATCTTTGACACCGGGAGCTCATGTCGAATTTGGGCGCTTCTTAGATAAAGGGGGCTTGCCGTCGAATACAGCATATCCAACCCGTCGCGCATACTCCTGCTCCAGCATGTTCGAGTGGGCCTGAAATACTGCGTGTAGTGGAATACACTAGCGACGTGCTAATACCAACTAACCATATAGGATACGTGGAATCACGGACGACCTACTCCACATTAAGAGAATAATATTTACAAGTATTAAAGTTGACCTTAAAGAAACCAACGACATTTATGTATCAGATATACGTCAGGGTTTTACTCATCCGAGTCGACACTAAAAGACTCAGAGTTAATCCCTCGCAACTTCTCACAACAGATATCGAAAGCTGGCATGTCAACCTCGAATAATGTGATAGCACTATGTAAATATCCTCAAAGAGAAACAGTTCCGGACAAACCTACACGAATCCCGTTTACCCCTGTTGAAAATAATAGGGAACGTTTGAACCAATGGTAACGGGAGCACTTTAAATCAAGTGCATTCAATACCTGACCCCGTCAACCGTTACAAGTGATGTCAGGGAGACCATTGGGTATGACGTTGGCGCCGGGAGCGAAACTATCAGTTGTACAACCTCCATTCCTATCCCTCATCATTGGAAAAAGAAGGTGAACGAAGATTTAGATAGGGATGTTGCATGGGGCATCATAGAGCCAGTACCAGTAGGTACGCCTATGCTCTAGTGTTCAAGGATGGTAGTTGTACCAAAGAAGGATGGGACACCAAGAAGGACGGTGGGCCTACAAAAATTGAATGCCGCAACGACGAGGGAAACCCATCACACTCCGTCCCCATTTAACCAAATGACTTTTGTGCCTGAAAGAAAACAGTTTTAGATGCGTGTAACATATATCACAGTTTACTGCTCTCCTCAACGGCCCGAGACGAAACTACATTCATAACAGAGTGGGGCCGTTATCGGTACCTTAGTATACGCCAAAGATTTTCATGCCTCTGGCGGCTGGTACACTCGCCAATTCGACGACATTACGGTAGACATGCCCTGAAAGCCTGGTTGCATTAATGGTAACCTTCTCTGGGATAAAACTATGGAATCTACTTTCTGGTGTGCAGTGAACTCTATCATTCATTGCGGCAGAAATGGAATCGTCTTCAATCCCGACAAGTTTCAATTTTCAGGCGGCGAAATCGAATTTGCCGGCTTTTAAATAATTGCTGACGGCGTAAAGCAAACTAAAGAAAGACTGAAGTGATTCTCAATTTCCCGACACCGACAAACATCGCCGACGTCAGATCGTGGTTTGGATCGGTTAACCAGGTATCGTAGGTATTTTCACAGCACGATATTATGCCCCCCCTTTCGAGAATTGTTGCGCACGAAAAACCGCAAATTCTATTGTGAGGCTACTGTAAACGAGCTTTTCGAAGAGTAAAAAAACCAAAAAACATTGTTTGGAAAATCGAGGAGGGAGTCAAAACATTAAAGATAAAGAGGGAAAATTTTTCAACGGACTATAGCAAAATTGGCATCGGGTATTTTCTTTTTCAAAAGAATTGCCAATGCTCAACGGAATTAGAACCTAACAGTGGTAAGGACCACTGGAAAAAGATTTTGGCTGGATTCCGGTTAATGAAGGATGCAGAATCTCGCTACTCCATAGAGGCCGAGGCTCTAGCATTGATATACGGATTTGAGTCTTTTCAGATGTTCGTATTAGGGTACTCATATTTATTGATTAACGTGGACCACTAGCCACTGGTAAAACTATTCTCAGATAAGATCCAGGAAAACATAAAGAACCCTCGCTTGTTTTCTTTCAAAGAATGGTCGTTAATGTACAGACTCCGGATTAAGCACGTTCCTCGAAAACTTAATGCCGCACTGGACTGCACTTTTCGACTCCCGGTAGCGTCAAGACATAGCAGATTAATAACCGCCAATACTACTCAACAGATCGAAGGGGTCATGCATAGATCAATCACAGTCGCGTATGCACATGACCCCATATTTCAAGCTATAATCTAGGATAGAATTGTGGCAGCTGCGGCCACTGACAATGACTGCCGAACGTTAGCGATCTATATACTATAACAGAACTCACACCCTGAAGGTTTATCTCGCGTAGCCAACGCACCTTCCGATATTTCCAAATACAACCGCTGAGAGGCAACACGCGGAACTAACTGATTTTTCTTTCTCCAAATTTACAACATAGCAAGAAAGAAGCAAAAAAGAAAAAAGAAAGAAAAACAGATGTACAAAATACTGAGGATGGAGTTTGACACCGGAATATATTTAAATTATAAATTTCAAACAAGTAAAATATTTGTTCATTTTTGTAATATTGCGTTGTAATTTGGGTTTTGAGCGCACCTGATGCGCCATATATATATATATATATATATATATATATATATATATATATATATATATATATATATATATATATTAAATAATTGTTTAGAGGTACAGAATTTATATACAGTTTTGAAAATAATAAGCGGAAGTTTCTCAAGAGCTCTTTCGGCTATCATCTCATCAGGAGAAAATCGATAGCATACAAAATAATATTGTGTCGAAAATAAAGAGTTCTAATGGGGGAACTTATTAAATGTGCCAAAAGTACGGGGACACTAAAATAAATTTATTAGAATGGTTCGAGGTGCTACATAGAGCGGACTCCAAAAACCATTAAAAGATTTTGGAGTCTGTCTCTATTTCGGTGCGTCAGCCTTCTTTGTGCCGGCAAAAGGAAACATCCAACGCATTGTTTCTCTTTGGGGAACTTTGAATCTTTTCTCCCGTTTTTTTTTCTCCCTCGTTGTGCCAATATTTTAATCGTTTTTTAGAACTCTTTATTTGTCGACACAATATTATTTTGTACGCTATCGATTTTCTCCTGATGAGATGATAGCCGAAAGAGCTCTTGAGAAACTTCTGCTTATTATTTTCCAAACTATATATATATATATATATATATATATATATATATATATATATATATATATATATATATATATATATATATATATACTAGCTGTCTGCCCGGTGTTCCCTGGGAAATTTTTATATTCATTTTTTGCCCCCCTATCTCACTCCTAGATGACGTCATAGCGTCATCTACTATTATGTCATAGCATATGTCGTCATAAATGATGGATTTTTATTTATTTATTTTCTTTGTATGTAACGACAACGTTATTTTCGTAATCCTTCTGTACAAACTCGTAGCGCAGTTATCAGTGCAATCAGTTATTATTGATAGTCTTTCAAAGTTTCATTGCTTTAATTCTCAGTACGGACGATATATCGTATATAATAAAATGAATGCAGAAATTCCTATCTGGACCAAAGTATCGTAGGTTTGCAACAACATGCCACATACAAATTTAATATGTCTAGACTAATAGCCACAATCTTATGTAGCTTTCAAACATCATTGCAAACATATTCAGTCGCGATAATAATGCTATACTGCATCCGATCAGCAACACCATCACAATCGCAACATCAGTAGAGGAAGGAATCCCTATTTTTCTCTGTAAATATTCTACCACCGCTACCAGTTGTCACCGGGACCAATTCCACATGTTTCACAAATACTGTGATTACACCTATCGTAACTGGCTCATAGATATATAGACATAGCATAATCTTTGCAACATGCGATTCAGAAATAATAAAGTCTCGTTCTCCAAATTGGCTGCGCTCTGATAATTTAGTTGGTGACTCCTTTGTAAAAAATATATATATTGAAGAGTTTTGCGACTTTTATATAAAGATTTTCCCTAAAAACATGTAAAAACAACATCTTCGTCGACGACGACCTCTTCGCCAAAACATCTACAAAACTGAGTTTTTACACCATTAAACACACTGCGTGATCTTCCTATTGCCTCCCCACGAGGGTAGAGTTTGACACAAGGACGGATTTTTATGTGGAGAAAATCCAGCTCCCCCAAAAGGCAAACCTGGATAGGAACAAAAATAAAAATTGTCCCAGTACTGAAAGATTCTTCCTCCATTGACCGTGAAGAGAAAAAGGTTAAGCGTAACATCAGAACAGATACTACACTGTGATCTTAGCCCGCAGAAATGTTTCAAAACGACACATTTTATATTTTTTATATATTGAAGAGTTTGGCTCCCAAATACTTGCAATTTTTATAATAAGATTTTTATTAAAAACATTAAAAAAAACAACGACAACGTTTTCGTCATAACTCAATTGAAGGGGTTAGCTCCCAAATATTTGCGTTTGCATGCTGAAAGTAAAATAGGAAAGCTTATTGAACGAGATAAAATGAACTTATTTTTTGCTAACAATTGTATTTACGCGACATATTTCTGTTAATGAAATCAGTAAATTTTTCTCAGAACAAATCCACGGTACATTCATTTTGTTCACAGGCGCAAGTGTCCACCACTATACTGGTCCAACAGTGGCTCCCACTAACAGCCGTAGTTAAATTGCTATTTCTATAGGTGGGGTGGGGGCATACTTCACCCGTGCAACGCCGGTACACGGGTCCTGCTAGTACAGAATGAAATTAAAAATTACCGAAGGCCTATCTCTTGTCATAACTGACGGAAATGGAACAAGTTATCACGTGGATTAAATAACTGGTTCAATTCGAAATTTCGAATAGATTCCCGAGTTCGAAATAAAGATTTCCGTGTTTGAAAAGATGCACCCGATAAAGGTTACATTTAGAGAAACAACCAGTTATTATTTTTATATCCTTATATTTGTAAAATTCTGGCTTTTCTCCTTTCCCGATGAGAAACAGTTAGCTTTGAAATGTTATTGCCTAAAAAAGTTTTTCTTTTTCTTCTCTTCCTTCTCTCTGGATCTGATGATAAAATAAAGTTACATGTAACTTTTATTTCTCATTTTTTATTTAATAATTTTACTATATATCTTTATTAGCTTCATTCATCAGAGAGAGAGAGAGAGAGAGAGAGAGAAAGAGAAAGAGAGAGAAATAAACAGATAGATATTTATAGATATATATATAGATTTGAGTAGATAGATAAAGATATGGTAGTATTATTTACTATATGTATAAAGAAACTGTTCTATATAGGTAATAGAGAATATGTAAATATAAGATTGAAAAATCAAGAAGACATATTAACTGACAGTTTCTCAAACTTAGATCTCCATCTATACACACACACACACACACACGCATACACACACATATGTATGTATATATGCATGTATATATATGTATATATATGCATGTATATATATGTATATATGTGCATGTATATATATATGCATGTATATGTATATATACATATATGTACATATATGTATATATATACATATATATATATATATACATAAATGTATATATATAATATATATATTATATATATATATGTATATATGTATATATATGCATGTATATATATGTATATATGTTCATGTATATATATGCATGTATATGTATATATACATATATGTACATATATGTATATACATATATGTACATATGTATATATATATATATATATATATATATATATATATATATATATATATATTGTATTTATTTATCTTCTCTTTGCTGGTCTCTCTATTGCTGACATTGTTTGACGTTTGTGTTTACGTATGTGAACGCGTCTATTTACTTATTTATTTAAAAGCAACAAGTCGGCGTCTTGGCACCCGGCGAGGGCTGTGTGCGGCGGTCATGGGTGGAAGAATCGACGGCCTGGCATGCCACGATGTCAGCTAATTAGCAAGGTGAGGCGAGGAATGACGCGCCAACTATCCATCGTAAATAGACCACTAATACAGGCGAGTTCCAAACCACAAGACTCGACCCCCTTCCAAGTCTGTGCGCCGGACGATGTAATTAAGCCTGTCGCGAAACAAGACAGAAGATTATATTCCTCAGTTCTGTAAAATAGAAATATTTAATAGAAACTATTTTAAATTTAATGTAATCATGGTGTTAAGATATCATAAAGTATGATGGACGTATTGCTATCGCATTGTTATATTAATAAACCTGAAATAGAAAATGCTTAACAAGTATAAACTACGTACAATGACTAACTAGACGGAGCCCAAGTACAACTATAGACATTTATTACCACATTGACAAATGCAATACGGACAAAAATTAAACATCCAATGTATCAGAAAATCCTGGAGACATCAACCTGAAAGAACAGTTGGAAATGACATATATACCATACATTTCTACCATGTAATCCCTACAGCCACCTACCTTGAAAATGCTGCTGTGAAACCTGACATAGTTATATGGAATAAATCAAAGAGAGTTGCAACCCTGGTTGAAGTGAGTGTCCCTAATGATGGAGGTCTTAACAGAGTTGAAAGGGAGAAACAGACCAAATATCAAGGTCTCATGTATGATATGAAAAGAAACTGGAATCTCAGAGAGATATCAATCATACTAGTTATCATAGGTGCCACAGGGCTTATGAAGAAGAACCTGAAGTCCTACCTTACTAATATTCTTGGTGAATCAAGTGCAAGAGAGATCCAGACAATTGCACTTAAGGGAACAACGAGGATACTAAAAAGAGCTCTCGGTTGATCTCAATAAAAAGCAGAGCAATGTTGGCAGCTGGTGTGGTTGCCCCATACCAAGCATTACACTCTTCAAAGGAAGAAAATAAAAAAAAAACAAAACAAAAAACAAATAACACAACATAACAGAGCAATACAAATGTTCATAAGTCACACACTGTGTAGAGACCTCTATCATTAATAGGATGGATATGTTCCGCCAACATAAGGCTTGTATCTTACATGAAGGATAAGTGTGTTCTTCCCTGTGAGGTTGCATGCTTTCTATGACATGTTTTGTCCTAGCGTACGGGAAATATGCTTTCTTGAATCTCACCTCAGCTATCTCTTCCGAGCCAAGGGAAACCACTCACCGGTGTATCTACAACCGGTGTTGTTTCCCTAATTCCACCACATAACTATGTTTTTACTTTGATCATAATTACGCATTATCACATCGCTACTATACACTGAATTCATTACATATAATACATTTACAAGTATAAAGTCTATAAATCAAGCTAGTGTTATAATGCATACTGACAATTAGCAAAAGGATAAAGATATTTCCTTATTTTTATAGTTCAAAATAAAATATGAAGCCACTTGATATATGAATTTTACACGCACAAAAGATGATCATCGCAAATATCGGAAACGCATATTCATCTGACTATTGAAAAAAAAATAAAGACACTAACACACATCCAACTGACCAAGCCCTGGCAGAAGCGTGACGTCACAGTTGGATCTGAAGAAGAGGAAGGAAAATAAAAGAGAGAAAAAAAGCACGTGGTGAAGAGAGAGATGTGGCAACACAGTAAAGTTTTGTTTTTAGTCACGTGGCGGCACGACAGAAACTTTTAAACAAGACGCAGGACTCATTTAGCATCCGAACTTTTGACAAGATTATCTGACAACCAGTGACAGTGAAACGAGCTAAGGACTAAGAAACTGTTAATTGACTTCAGGGGGGAAAGCAGGAATGCGACCAAATTTTCGCTAGCTTTGTAAGATACGTGTCAAAGGGCTTGTTATTGAAACGACCGGTAATAAATGTCTTTCCTTTCAAATGAAAAAAAACCAAACACACACCCACTTATATCGAATTTCTTTCTTTTATTACATTACGAAACTTTAATACACAACCTCAGAACCGCATTAAAATGTTAGAGACAACGTTACACAATCAGCAGGAAGCGAATTCCACAATCTTGCATTTTTTGTAAAGAAGCTACTGGAATAGGAAGCTACATTATAATGAGGTATTAAAACAGTGAATTGGCCTAGATAAACAGGAACAAAGGAAGCAGGGGATAAATCAGACCAAGGGCGTAGCCAGCCGTACTTTTCGTGCTTTTTGGAACCCCTCCACCTCGTTTCGAAGAAATCGATCGAAATTTTTTCCGCTGATTTAAAACGCCAATAGGGGGGGCAGGGATAGGCAGGCAGGCAGGTACTTGCTTTGTCGTACATAATTTGCTTGCTAATAGAGGAACTATTTACAACTTGTGAATAGATTTTTCCTGCAAATTCACAATAGCACCTCAAAGTTTACTACCTAGAATTTTGCAGGGTTGGACTTATTTCGTTTTGTTCAAAATATTTACTAATTTATTTTCCTTTTTTGTACGAAAACAAAATAAAAATTAAAATATAATAAGCTGAAACTATATATATTCGTTTAGTATCATTCCATTTCGTTTATTGTTCGTTTCGCTTCGTACATCTATATTTATTTAATTGCAACGATAATGTGGCAACACGTACTAAGACTTAAAAAAAAAAAAACTATGAAACAAAAAGTTATAATTAGGACAATTTGAGTAATTTGGCAAACTAATTAAATAAAAAAACATAAATCAATCAAAATATTTAAAGAAGAACATTCAATGAGAATTTTAGGTTGTTCTAATTATAATAAAAAATACAAACGAAACGAAACGAGACTTTAATAATACGAAACGAAACGATCCAAAAATTATATTTTGTAAAAATTGTTGCCGCAAAAGTTTGGACCTCGCCACCTTCTTTGTTCTTCCTTGATACGGCCTTGGTTGAGATGACTCTGAAGAATATGCGCCATAATGAAATTTATAGAACTGAGAGTAGCAACATTAAGAGAGAGAATGTGTGTGTTAGTGTGTGTGTGTGTGTGTGTGTTCGTGTGTGTGTGTGTTCGTGTGTGTGTGTGTGTTCGTGTGTGTGTGTGTGTTCGTGTGTGTGTTTACGTATTTCTTGTCTCACTACATGCGCAGAGTTCAAGACCAGTTCGGTTTTTAAAGTGGTAAAGTACAGAGCCATAAAAGGGGCACTATAATACAAATATAGAATTTATCTCAGTTACTGACAGAGGGCAGAACTGATATTATAATTTGACTTATTTGCAAAAAATACATAAATAAAAGAAATATATAATTCTGAAGTTAGCTACAAGACCATCAAAACTGTGGGTAGTGTGTGTGCTCAGTAGTTATATTTGTATAGCTTTATTTTTATCAAGAACTATTACAAATATTACATAAACGCAGCGGTTTATAAGATTAACACAAGAAAAAAATCACACATAAGAAAAAAATCACAAGGATCACACACATGAAAATACACACACACACACATATATATATATATATATATATATATATATATACAAATATATATATATATACATATATATAATACATATAAATACATATATATATATATATATATATATATATATATATATATATATATATATATATATATATATATATATGAAGTAAGTTATAAAACATATATGGCGATTAAGCTACACTGAATATCCGCGTTTCATCCACTAGGACTCTTCAGACGCATAAGCCTGAAGAGTCCTAGAGTAGATGAAACGCGGAATATTCAGTGTAGCTTAATCGTCATATATATTTTATAACTAACTAGCTCTACCTACGTAGTGAGCACCTTTGAAGTAAATAAATAGTAAATACTAAAAGTTTACGCATAAATTTATACTTTCGTATATTAACTTTATGTGAGTAAATTAATTAGTTATAGATATATATGAATATACATATATATGAAAGACTTCCTTCAGTCTAGACAGACTATGGTTATCCACTGTCAGGGTGCCTGCGCGTGAAATTTTTGTGGCAAGAGTTGCGCAATATCAACCACACCTCCCCTGAGTAGAACTCGTCAAATATCAGTGGCAAGTGGAGGTCCAGAATGACTGGAAACAATGCGGAAAAATTGTTTAACATACTTAAAATATAAGGGGCGTGTAATAAGTAATGCATCTGACCCACTTCCAGTTCCTGATATAGCTGAAATTTTGCATGTGCAATGATTTATATCTCTACGGGTAATGTGGCAAATTACAGCTCTGAACTGGTTTCTGTTTTACAGGTGTTTGAACTGAGTCAGGTGTGAAATGGAGTCTGTTGAATGTCGAGCAGTGATCCGGGTTTTGTATTTAAAGGACGCACGCCACAGGAGACTTTTGATGAAATGAAAGAAACTTATGACGATAATGCCCCATCATATGACCTTGTAAAACGCTGGCATCGTAAATTCAAACATGGCCGGAATTCTGTGGAAACAGCTCCCAGACCTGGTCGCCCCCTTCTGCCATTGATGAGGAATCTGTCCGTCAAGTTGAGTCTGCCATTTTGGAAGATCGGCGTATTACTATTCGCCAAATAGCCCAAGATGTCAAGATTAGTACAGGTTCTGTGGAAACTATCATTCATGACCATTTGCATATGCATAAGGTGTCTGCCAGATTGATTCCCAGGTTGATCACACCATTCCAGAAGCGATAACGCGTCGAGTATTCGAGGATGAATATGGAGATGTGCCAAGAAGATGAGTCAAAGTTTTACAAAAGACTGATTCCACAGGATGAAATCTGGGTCCATTACTATGATCCAGAGACCAAAGCCCAGTCAATGCAGTGGAAACACTTGGACTCACCACCTCACAAGAAGGCAAGGGTGCAGTCCTCCGCTGGCAAGGTCATGCTCACAGTCTTCTGGGACCAGGACGGAGTAGTGATGACAGATTTCCTGCCAAAGGGTACCACAATTAAAGGAGCGTATTATGCTTCACTGTTGAGGAAATTAAGTGAAGCTATCAAAATCAAGAGGCGGGGCAAGATCAGCAAAGGTACCCTCCTCCTGCAGGACAACGCTCCGGTCCACATGTCGCCAGATCAGAAGCCCGGGCGTGTGGTTATGAAATCCTCCCCCACCCTTCCTACTCTCCTGACCTTGCACCCTCTGACTTTCACATCTTCCCAGCCATGAAGTTGTTTTTAAAAGAAAAGCGTTTCCCAGAATGATTCCCTTGGTTTCTGAAGTCACGTCGTGGTTGGAGGACCAACCTAGGGTGTTCTACAAAAACGGTCTCCAGAGGTGCATCAAACGATGGGAGAAATGCATAACTCTGGATGGTTCTTATGTAGAAAAAGACTAATAACTGTGCCAAGTTTCGTTGCTTTATTGCTATGGAAAGTGGGTCAGGGGCATTAATTATTGCACACCCCTCGTACTTAAAAGCACTTAAGCTTACTTTCCGCTTCATACTGAGTCTGATTTATGGTTATTTTTTTATTACGGATTAGTAGGGGTTCAATAATGTGGAGGCGTACGTTACAGTTTAAGACGGTAAAAATGGCGGCGGTTTTAATTAGTATATCCTTAAATTCGGTTTTGGGAGTGTTGTGTGCTGTGAGGTGTTGGTAAATTGGGCTATTGGGGGCATGTTATTCGGCGAGAGATACTGGTTCTTATCTATTTTTCCATCACTTACCTGACGACGACTTATGGAAGTCGAAAACGATTCCGAATACGGAAAATTTCTTTTTACATTCGAACAAAAGGTTCGAACATTATCCCGCCAAAATGGGGGAAAACGGATCGCTAGAAAAACAAACAGGAATTATCCCTGCTGTTAAATGAAACCTGTATAAGAAAAAAATTCTGCCCGAATATACTAATATATATATATGTATACATATATATATATATATGTATATATATATATATATATATATAATACACTTATCTAGTGTTTCCTTTTCAGATTAAATATGTTTTTAACTCATTTCAAAGTGTTTTTTAACATGTTTTATTAACTGTTTGCTCGTATATATATATATATATATATATATATATATATATATATATATATATATATATGTATTTAATATATATATGTATATATATATAATGTCGTTTTATCAGATATATATACGTCAAAAACGACATGATTTTTGCACCAATGTATATATATATATATGTGTGTGTGTGTGTGTGTGTGTGTGTGTGTGTGTGTGTGTGATAGTTTAAGTTCAATGTGTTGTTATCAAACTTTATCAGACACACAAACGCGCATGCGTGCAAAAAAGGAAATAGATTTATCTTTCGAGTAAAACTTAAAGGAAACAGTGAATTAGACTTGTAACATAAATCCTCTATCCAAGGTAAAGTATGCAATCTATTAAATAATTTCATTATGGAGGCAGACACGTGTCTGCGGTGAATTCATTAAGCTTGTTAAGCGTTGAATAATCGTTTCAAATATGTGGTTATATGTGTGTGTGCGCCGAAGTGGACATATTTTAACTCATGTATGCATCGCTGATCGGAACGGACCTCTACTTGTCTACACAGACATTTTTTTAAAATAAAAATAGTTTTGCTTTCTACTTGTTTATATTAATATGCAATACTATTTCATTGGTAATGCCTCTTTAAAACAACGTTTGTGTTGCTTATTTTAGAAATTAGATTTAATTTTGGTCATAGGTTCTGAAGAGATCTATTCACTATATTGTTTAGTGAGTTTCTGCCGGATTCTGTTTGGTTGAAGCTAAAACCCGGATATAAGAGACTGTCAGACATTCCCATACACCTCTTTTATATCCGGGTTAGACATCTCCGGGTTAGACGTATATCCGGGGTTCCTATATCCAGATTACGCTCATATCCGGGGGTCTTATATCCGGGTTACACTGTACATTAACACATGCTCTAATTTGGGAACAAAGAAAATCTCTCTTATGTGCGTCTTCTTATACTCGGGTTTCTTATATACGGGTTTCACTGTATATTCGTTCATTCTTGTGTATCAATGAATAACCCTTTGAACCAAAAGGTGACATATGCTCAAATTCGACCGCGTCTTAATTTGCATATTTCACCTTTTCGTTTCTTATCGGTCGGGTTTCGAGTTCGAGTGTCGGTGACTTTTTATAATACGCACACGCCGCCCTTGGAGGCTCGTTTCCATGACCGTTGTCACAATCTCGTGTAGTTTTGAAACAAGGGTTACGCAATTACCAACCCGCAGGTATTCTCTATTGTTCAGGCAGTCCCTGTCTGTTTCTGTCTCACTGAAGCTGATACTATATTAGGCACCGCCAAACTGGGGGGGGGGCAAGTACTTTTTGACGGACCGTATTTTTAAAAATCTACTAAAAATGAGGTAATTATCCAATCAATACGAAATTTTCAGCGATTATTAAGAGAAAAATGAACTTTATAACAGTGTACTTATTTTTCATAAACAATATTTATATATATATATATATATATATTTGCTTACAAAACCCCCCTTGTTTTGAGGGGGTTCCAAATATGCTTAAAATAATCATCTGAAACTGAACAAAACATATTGTGTTGTTGTAAGGGACGGGATTATAGATTTAAAACAAAAACAAAAAAACAAACTTGTTTGCATACCTTATTTTGATGTCTAAATATTAGAACTTCGATTGTGTTTAATTATCCCGCTTTTGAGTTTTGAAGTGTGAAATTCGGTGAATATGTTAAGTAAAATAATTAATTTAAGTTAAGCAAAACAAAATTTTTTTAAAATATTTATACGAAAAAAAAAAAGCCATTTTAAAATCTTTGATGAATAAATTAACAATTTCTTTTTAGTGAGCCGAATAATGCATTACACTTATTAAACAGGACATGCTTTGAAGAATCGATACAAAAAAAATCGATAAATATTGTGCCCTTTGTGTTAAAAATATCATCATTTTTTCGATCCAGTTTGGAGGCGTTTGCCGCCTTTCGACTACGGTGGGACAAACGCGCTGAAATAATTTTTTTATTCTGCTTTAAATTGCCCCCCTTTCCATTTTGGAGAGCCTGGCCCCCACACACATACACATTAAAAACCAAACTCATACAAATGGTCACCCATCTGGTACTGGCCAGCCTCAGCGTAAATAATACATTGAAATTTTCGCCACTGAAAAATGTTTTGGTCTTCCATAGTTTGCTTTTCTCAAGTACACATGTAAACAGAATAATCAAATCAACTCGAAGTAACTGGTTGCCTGTATGAATAAGTGGAATTATTTGAAATAAAGGTACTTATATTATAATATTTTTGCATATTCTCAGAGAAAATCACCCTAAATCTTAGTTAGACAAGAAATAAACAAATTAATTCTTTCAAAAAACCTTCTTTTTTAAAAATATTTATATAGTTTTTTGTGCAAAACAAAAAACGCCAATTGTAAACTTTTGGGGAAAATTTAACATTTCAAATTTAATTAAAAATAGAAGAAACAGTTTTACATTATTCTGCTTTCTATATGATAAAATTCAGGGTTTTATCTTTCTGGAAAAAAAGTTACTCAGAAATAATGGATTTTAATAAATGTAATTTCGTTTAAAAAAACAACAACAACTTGATTTTTCGGCCATTTTTGGCGGTGCCTATACTATATTCATGTCCTTTGTTCAGTCTTGAGACACAATAGATACATTCTATTAAGGTAGCGTATAATTTTGAAGCTAGGCTTGCCAAATCTCCAACCACACCTTGAATCGATGCTGATTTATTCTAGCAGTATGGAAAGATTCAGAACGACTGGAAACAATGCTGAGACAAGCGGAGAGCGTATAAAGCACCTGCCATTATCATATTATTACTTCTGATAGAGATTTGTTATCTGTCTGTATTCGAAAGTACACTAGTATTTCTATTCTAATTAGTCTCGTGTCGAAGCTATATTACTACTTTCCATAATAATTGAGATTTGATATATTTTTGTCTGAAGCTGAAACTTATTATTTGTATTTCTGATAGAGATACGGTATATTTCTTGTCTGAAGCCGAAGCTTATTATTTCTATTTCTGATAGAGATACGGTATATTTCTTGTCTGAAGCCGAATCTTATTATTTCTATTTCTGATAGAGATACGGTATATTTCTTGTCTGAAGCCGAATCTTATTATTTCTATTTCTGATAGAGATACGGTATATTTCTTGTCTGAAGCCGAAGCTTATTATTTCTATTTCTGATAGAGATACGGTATATTTCTTGTCTGAAGCCGAAGCTTATTATTTCTATTTCTGATAGAGATACGGTATATTTCTTGTCTGAAGCCGAATCTTATTATTTCTATTTCTGATAGAGATACGGTATATTTCTTGTCTGAAGCCGAATCTTATTATTTCTATTTCTGATAGAGATACGGTATATTTCTTGTCTGAAGCCGACTCTTATTATTTCTATTTCTGATAGAGATACGGTATATTTCTTGTCTGAAGCCGAATCTTATTATTTCTATTTCTGATAGAGATACGGTATATTTCTTGTCTGAAGCCGAATCTTATTATTTGTATTTCTTATAGAGATACGGTATATTTCTTGTCTGAAGCCAAATCTTATTATTTGTATTTCTGATAGAGATACGGTATATTTCTTGTCTGAAGCCGAATCTTATTATTTGTATTTCTTATAGCGATACGGTATATTTCTTGTCTGAAGCCGAATCTTATTATTTCTATTTCTGATAGAGATACGGTATATTTCTTGTCTGAAGCCGAATCTTATTATTTGTATTTCTTATAGAGATACGGTATATTTCTTGTCTGAAGCCGAAGCTTATTATTTCTATTTCTGATAGAGATACGGTATATTTCTTGTCTGAAGCCGAATCTTATTATTTCTATTTCTGATAGAGATACGGTATATTTCTTGTCTGAAGCCGAATCTTATTATTTCTATTTCTGATAGAGATACGGTATATTTCTTGTCTGAAGCCGAAGCTTATTATTTCTATTTCTGATAGAGATACGGTATATTTCTTGTCTGAAGCCGAAGCTTATTATTTCTATTTCTGATAGAGATACGGTATATTTCTTGTCTGAAGCCGAATCTTATTATTTCTATTTCTGATAGAGATACGGTATATTTCTTGTCTGAAGCCGAATCTTATTATTTCTATTTCTGATAGAGATACGGTATATTTCTTGTCTGAAGCAGAATCTTATTATTTCTATTTCTGATAGAGATACGGTATATTTCTTGTCTGAAGCCGAATCTTATTATTTCTATTTCTGATAGAGATACGGTATATTTCTTGTCTGAAGCCGAATCTTATTATTTCTATTTCTGATAGAGATACGGTATATTTCTTGCTTGAGGCCGAAGCTTATTATTTCTATTTCTGATAGAGATACGGTATATTTCTTGTCTGAAGCCGAATCTGATTATTTCTTTTTCTGATAGAGATACGGTATATTTCTTGTCTGAAGCCGAATCTTATTATTTCTATTTCTGATAGAGATACGGTATATTTCTTGTCTGAAGCCGAAGCTTATTATTTCTATTTCTGATAGAGATACGGTATATTTCTTGTCTGAAGCCGAATCTTATTATTTCTATTTCTGATAGAGATACGGTATATTTCTTGTCTGAAGCCGAATCTTATTATTTCTATTTCTGATAGAGATACGGTATATTTCTTGTCTGAAGCCGAATCTTATTATTTCTATTTCTGATAGAGATACGGTATATTTCTTGTCTGAAGCCGAATCTTATTATTTCTATTTCTGATAGAGATACGGTATATTTCTTGTCTGAAGCCGAAGCTTATTATTTCTATTTCTGATAGAGATACGGTGTATTTCTTGTCTGAAGCCGAATCTAATTATTTCTATTTCTGATAGAGATACGGTATATTTCTTGTCTGAAGCCGAATCTTATTATTTCTATTTCCGATAGAGATACGGTATATTTCTTGTCTGAAGCCGAATCTTATTATTTCTATTTCTGATAGAGATACGGTATATTTCTTGTCTGAAGCCGAATCTTATTATTTCTATTTCTGATAGAGATACGGTATATTTCTTGTCTGAAGCCGAATTTTTTTTTTGGGGGGGCAGAATCGTTATTTTAATATATTAAATACAGGGCGACCAACTTAAAAGTAGTCCAGAAAATGTAGTAGAGAGGACGAACATTCTTTTATTGTTTAAATTACCTGTAATGTTGCTTAAATTACCTCTAGTATTGTTTAAATTACTTGTAGTATTGTTTAAATTACTTGTAGTATTGTTTAAATTACCTGTAGTATTGCTTAAATTACCTGTAGTATTGTTTAAATTACTTGTAGTATTGTTTAAATTACCTGTAGTATTGCTTAAATTACCTGTAGTATTGCTTAAATTACCTGTAGTATTGTTTAAATTACTTGTAGTATTGTTGAACTTACCTGTAGTATTGCTTAAATTACCTGTAGTATTGCTTAAATTTCCTGTAGTATTGCTTAAATTACTTTCTAGTATTGTTTAAATTACTTGTAGTATTGTTTAAATTACCTGTAGTATTGTTTAAATTACCTGTAGTAGTGCTTAAATTACCTGTAGTATTGCTTAAATTACTTGTAGTATTGTTTAAATTACTTGCATTATTGTTTAAATTACTTGTAGTATTGCTTAAATTACTTGCAGTATTGCTTAAATTACCTGTAGTATTGCTTAAATTACTTGTAGTATTGTTTAAATTACTTGCAGTATTGTTTAAATTACTTGTAGCATTGCTTAAATTACTTGTAGTATTGTTTAAATTACTTGCAGTATTGTTTAAATTACTTGTAGTATTGCTTAAATTACTTGCAGTATTGTTTAAATTACTTGTAGTATTGTTTAAATTACTTGCAGTATTGTTTAAATTACTTGTAGCATTGTTTAAATTACGTGCAGTATTGTTTAAATTACTTGTAGTATTGTTTAAATTACTTGCAGTATTGTTTAAATTACTTGCAGTATTGTTTAAATTACTTGCGGTATTGTTTAAATTACTTGTAGTATTGTTTAAATTACTTTTAGTATTGTTTAAATTACTTGTAGTATTGTTTAAATTACTTGCAGTATTGTTTAAATTACTTGCGGTATTGTTTAAATTACTTTCAGTATTGTTTAAATTACTTGTAGCATTGTTTAAATTACTTGTAGTATTGTTTAAATTACTTGCAGTATTGTTTAAATTACTTGTAGCATTGTTTAAATTACTTGTAGCATTGTTTAAATTACTTGAAGGATTGTTTAAATTACTTGTAGTATTGTTTAAATTAATTGAAGGATTGTTTAAATTACTTGTAGCATTGTTTAAATTACTTGAAGGATTGTTTAAATTACTTGTAGCATTGTTTAAATTACGTTTAATGTAATAAAAGATACTGGTAGTGCATTTTTGGGTATGTTTAACAACGTTTGCAGATACTGCGTGTAGATCGCCTTTAGTGTTTCTCCTGATAGCGTTTGTAATAACCTCCTTTAGTTGGTCTAAATTTTGAGGATTATTTGCATAAACTTTTTTGTTTTAAAGTCCCCCAAAGATAAAAATAACATGACGATAGGTCCGGGGAACGTAGTTGCCATAACCCTTTGTTTATTGCTTTCTCTTCTGTAAACATGTCATGAACTCGTGTTAGTGATCTGTGAGACGTGTAGCATAATGCGCCATCTTGTTGGAAAAAGAATTGCATTTTGTCTTGTGGTGTCGGCTGTTGAGAGAAAGATTAGAGAGATCGGGGTATTTTTAAGTGAACCATCCTGTATTATCAATAGAAATTTACTGTCTGTCTAACTATAATATTACTTCTATTACGAATGGAGATTTAGCATTCGACTACATGCAGTCAAAACTATGATATTGGATCTATCTGGGAATTTGGTATCTATCTGTCTGAATGTAAAACTATACTAATGCTTCTATTAATGTACTATTGTACTATTGTTTCTAATTTTTTTTTTTTACAAAGTTGTCACCACTTATCAAGGCCCGGAAGCCACTCAGAGATAAGGGTTATTGCAAGTACATTACGTTAGTGTGGAGATTTGATGAAGTGTTTACTTAAGGGGGCGGTTCATTAGGAATTTGTTAAGTTGTAATCAGGTGGGAAGCAGGCAGACGGATTGAATTCAATTTACTCTACTATTTCAGCGTGAAGTGTTATTTATCTGGTCTGTTTCTTAAGATTATCATTCTAGGCATTACCTCCTCAATTTTGGTCGAATAGTGCAATTCAGTTTACAATACTCTTTTCAGGCAAATGTACAATCGTTCAGTGCTTTATTCGAGAGGGGGTTTAATGCAATATTTGTTCTGTTATAATGACACCATTCTCCCAGGTATGACCTCCTCTTTTTAGGGGGAGTAATGTAACGTGTTTTTTTACATGAACTATCTTCCTATACGTTACCTTTTCCATTTTATACAGGGTGACCCACTCAAAAAAAAACGGGCCCCAACTCTAATTAGGCCCCGTTTCTTAGTGTTTTGTCCGAATTAAATGAAAATTTGGTCATAACTAGTTTATTATATCAAACACATCACATCAAAACACTAGGGTTTTCGCCTTTTTTTCTCCGTTGACTGTAAAATGCTCAGAAAAACAATTGAATCCTCTGTTTTTTTTTGTTTTTTTTTTTGGTCACCCTGTATATATACTAGCAAAGATATGCTACCGGAGGGGAAATGGTTTAGTAGTATTATTATGATTACGTATTTGAAATTCCTGTAAAAATTATTCCCAGTAATATTTCTGAATATATTTTATAAATATGGTCTTAGGAGGGCGTCGCTACTCTTGTAAATTTACTTGAGTCATCGGAGTCGCGGGACTCCGTGTGTGGAACGATAAAATTGTCTCCCTATAAAAATATGACATTATTCCATTTCCGTTTGATGAAAACCAGTTTTTTTTTGTTGTTTTATTTTTGTAACAGCCCATCTACAAGTTGGCCGATTGTGTACAAATCTCAAGAGCGACAGGAGCTTTCTATCATATCTGAAAGTGACACAATTTTCAACGAGCGAGATTGGAGATGCGCCGCTGTACAACTCATGCTCTCATGATCAACGTTATGGCAACAAAACAACTGCCAGCACCCTCTAAATGCATCTCTGAATTGCCACGAATTACAAGAACGTTCTCAGGGTGATGATAACAAAGTTTCCGGCCACGGTTATGGTTTTTGGTATGGTTTCAAGTGAGGGCCACATCATGCCATCTCATATCTTCGAAGTGTGCCTGGATGTGCTAAAGAGTGTGATCAGGTGTCCGCTGAGTGTGGAAGCAGAACTCGGCGCCGGCCCTCAAGTCCAAAGAAACCCAGGTTTGGCAACGACTTTGTACCTATCACTCACTCCGCTCTCTCTTCTTCACCGAACTTGCTGGACTAGTTTGTTTTGATTAATATGTCGAAAACATCACCAACATGACCTCTCACAACATCAAAGCCAGTCTGGTTGCCACCGTTTGCCGAATATTCGCCGCGCTCCTGTCGGCGCTTGTGGAAAAGACATGCTCCTAGTTCCGAACCCGTATCGAGGCGGTGATTGAGGCCGAAGCCGGCTATATTGAATAGATGCCAGCTTTACTACATAATTAAGTTACCTAAATTGATTTTTCAATTAAAGTTTTAAAATAAGACTGTAGTATTGCTTTTTAGAGCGACAAATTTATCGCGTCAACCTGTATATTAATTTCTTTTGATATTCGATCCATTAGGGAAGATCGTGCTCTGATGCAGTGTTATTACCGCTCACTTTACATTAGTTAATCCCATTTTTTTTACATGCAATAGGCACCACTTATTAAGGCCCAGCGCGCACTGAAGGATAAGGGTTTATGAGTAGCATAATGAAAATTTAATAATTTATTTTTGAGGACTGCTCTTCAAGAACCTCTTCACGTTGGACTTGAAAACGACGGTGACATAGTCAGCCAGAAAGCAGCTCCGTGATATTGTGTTTCACAGATGAGCAGTTCTAGAAAACAAACTCCGCTCATGAAATTTTCGCTTAGATTTAGGCACAGATTGCGATAGTTGTTGTAGCAGGTTGGGAGTTTGCCGCCAAAAACTTTGGGGGGCATAAAGTGAAGCTTAGTTGAACAACTGCCATGAAAATAACGACAGAACAAAGAAAGGCTTCTATGAGACAGAAGCTACAGAGGGTAGAAAAGGATATCATTTATCATAATGATCTGATTTTACGACCAACCATACTTTCAGCTGGTGATCGGGCTGCTGGAGCGTTATTGTTTGCTGTAATCCTGCATATTTGAAGAAACTGTTGTAGAGTTTATTTCCGTGGGCGAGTCGTGACCCTTCTTTAGCGTCTTTTTTAGTGTGTCTACAACGCACCCGGCTTGACCGTTGCTCCTAGGATGTAGAGTTGCGAGATATTTTATCTGGTATGTCCCGCCAAATTCTTTGAACCGTGAAGAAGACCAAAACCACCGTGAACAGCATGCTAATAACCAGATAAATAAGATTGTGAAATTAACTAGTGAATCTATTCTATAAGTATTTTTGTTACTTTCTGAAACCATTCTTCACGCCTTTGAGAACATTATTTTCAGGACATATTTAGTTTGAAACCCAGTTGGGTCTATCAAGGCGGACTTTAAGAAGGTCGGATATTTCATCGGCCGTGACGTTGTTAGAACATCCAAAATAAAAAGAATACGCCAAATAACATACGGTTTCTTGTTCTCGTGTCAATTGGCGTTCATATTTGACCTGTAACAAGTACACATTCGGCCACAAGATACATTTCATGCAACGGTGATGATCTATGTCAGGCGAAACAAATCATATAAAAAAAAGAAAAAAAAACAAACTTGGATGTTACACTTACCAAAACATTGTGAGAATAACATCTAAAATGAGAATATTTTTTTCGTACAAATATTTACCAAAAATCAAGGCCCGTAGTCTACTCGAGGATAAGCGTTAATGTGTGTATTGTAGTCATTGGGACGGTACGTAGTAATCGTTGGTGGTGGAAATTTGGTATAATCAGATCATTTATGAAGATGGTTCAATAAGAACTTGTTAATATTGGACTTGAAGATGATAATATTGTAGTCAGCTGGACAGCAGACCAGCGGAACAGAGTTCCACAGATAGGTAGTTATAGAAAAAAAGCTTTGCTGATAGAATCCACGTGTAGGTTTAGACACCGATGGAGTGTGGGTGAATTTATCGATAGTGTTTTTTGCTAGACGAGTGTAGCTCGAATAATCCAATTAATCCTAATCACTAATCCTCAACTTAAGAATATCACTGTATTCCTTAACCTTTTGGCTAAGAGCAAAGTGTAGTACCTGCTCAGATACTACACTTCATATATTTCTGTTAGATATCAGTTAAGAACAAATCCTTGTACATTGACGTATTTTTTTTAAAATCCAAATCCAGAAGGCCCCTACTTGGGGAGTTGGGTCTTCATATTAAAATATCGATTCCGTGTTTAACTCTGATCTTGTGTAGAGTCAATGAAATAAATACTTTTTGTTTTTAGGATTTCTGTATTGTTTTGTCTTATACAAACAATAGCCAAAAATGCATTAAGAATGATGCTTGTAAACGTTGATATAAGTAAACATGGCTGCAGCACGCCATTTCTGCTTTTATTCTGCAAGTTTATTATTAGATTAAATTCAATTTTATAAATGGCGGATTGGCGACCGATAACGAAGATATTTTGTAAATTCACCGCTGATTAGATTACAGAACGACGTAATGGCGGACCGCGAAGTTCTGATTTCACTTTGAACGTTAACTTATCTTGTTCGCTCGTTTATATATATATATATATATATATATATATATATATATATATATATATATATATATATATATATATATATATATATATATATATATGCGTATGGAGTGAATGTGTGTGTTCGTAGTTTTTATCTCGTTCGTTTTATCTTCACTCTGCTGCACAATCTCCCTCTCTCTCTCTCTTTCGCTCTGTATCTCCCCACGAAAAATTTTGTATCGTAAAAACAAACAAAAAAACAAAAAACAAATTCGAGATGACCTTTTCACATGCAGTTTCGGACCACATTATATTAATGGCTTTTTTATTAAAAACATATTGAGATGCGCGTGGTACTTCCCCTCTACCACATACCATCTGCTGATATGCGTACATTAAAAAAAAACAGACATGAAAACATAAAGAAATGCACACACATATACACGTAGAAACACACACACACACATATATATATATTTATATATATATATATATATATATATATATATATATATATATATATATATATATAATGTAAATAAATATCTAACCCGTAACAAAATTATAGGTACGCACGTACGCTTGCTAACATAAACAGTCAGGTATATATTAAACTGCCGAAGAGAGCATTTATCTTAAACGTGTAAAGCCTCGCCGATATACAGACACACTTACACACACATACACTAACACAAATAGACTTACATACGCACACAATTACAGAAACATATGTGTGTATATAAATATGTATATATATGTGTGTGTTTTTGTTTTTAAAATCTCTGAAAGAGCTACATGGTAAACAGCTTATGATCTCCACGTTAACAATTTAGATTAAGGTTTCTTTTTCCCCCTTGTTGTAATTGTAGATATGTAATGGGAAATTCGTTATGAAACTGTTAAGTTTGCAATATTTTGAATTTAGTTGGTATTTCTGGGGATTTAAACTGCATATATATATATATATATATATATATATATATAT
Source organism: Euprymna scolopes (assembly GCF_053919585.1). Lineage (NCBI taxonomy): Eukaryota > Metazoa > Mollusca > Cephalopoda > Sepiida > Sepiolidae > Euprymna > Euprymna scolopes. Next base: position 167,055,661 of record NC_136482.1, on the reverse strand, counting down.
ATATATATATATATAGTCTTTGAAGTTTTTAACGTTTGAAACCATACAAAAAATTACTTTTTATCATTCGTTAAAAAAAACATCTAGTCAGTAAGTCATTTAATCACCTGCAATCACTGCATCAACTCTCTCGAATTTACTATAATACCAATTTTTTTTTTCTTCAAGGGATCATCAGTTGTTTGCCATGAAACACTGTTTCGGGGATATATATATATATATATATATATATATATATATATATATATATATATATATATATATCTATATATATATATATATATATATATATATATATATATATATATATCCAAAACTTCTGGCCTTCATGGAGGGGAGATTAACATTTTCTGCTGTGGTTTCAAATGATCTGAAATAACAGCAGGGGAAGACTTAATTCCAAATATTTCTCATATGTCATATCTTCCCTTCTTTCTTCAATATCAAATAATCTTATACATTGTGAAATTTACTTTATGTATGAAAACAGCCTATCCTGCCTTGACAGAGTACAAAATAGACTTTGTGGCTTAGTGGGGGTACCCTTTTCTCTTCCCTGCAACCTCTCTCCCACAGAAGAGACGTTGCGAGCCTATCTTTGTTTTATCGTTATTTCAATGGCAGGTGCCCGTCTGAACTCCAATCTCTGCCCTCCCCCTCACCAATCTTTTACGAAAAACACCCGTCTAGCTGAATCCACTATCAACATTTTCCCCACTCTTTATCTCTGTCTAAATCAAAACGTGGATTCCATGAACAAAGCTTCTTTCTTAGAACTGCACGACTGTGAAACTCTGTTCCGTCTGCCTGCTTCCCACCTGACTACAACCTGGATATCTTCAAGTCCAACGTTAACAAATTCCTGATGAACCGCCCCCTTAAGTAGACACTTCATTAAATCTCCACACTAACGTACTGTACTTGCAATAACCCTTATCCCTGAGTGGCTTCCGGGTCTTGATAAGTGGTGACCACCGTGGAAAAAAAGGAGGAGATATACCATATGCGAAATATTTGGAATTAAGTCTCCTCTTGCTGTTATTTCAGATCATTTGAAATAATAGCAAGCTTTAGTTTCTCCTCTATTAATGCCAAAGGTTTTCTGAAAATATTTGATATTTTGTAATTCATGTGCAAAACTAGGAAAACAAATGATTATAATTGAAACATTTTACGGTTGTAAAAAGTGCCAAATAAGGCTCTGGATAATAGATGATCACTTTAATGTGCGACCTTAAGGGCAAAGATCACATAAACCAACATACAATTCAGAATTGTTCACAATTACCTTTCCAACGAACTTTCATTTGTTAAATTCTGATCAATACTGGTAGCCAAGTTAAATATTAAAATGCTCATATCTTTGGTTTTATAGGAAAAAACTACATGAACATTCGCAGGGGTTTTGAAGATGATACTAATACCCTATAGTTAAAATTTTATAACAATGGGTAAAAATAAAAAAGAACCTATATTTTTTTAACCCAAATTTGCTTGCATTTGTATATAAATAGTGTCTTGCAGACCATCCCCAGTTTTTCTGCTTAGGTTTTCTCTCCCGTGGCCTTGCCAGGCCACTAATATATATATATATATATATATATATATATATATATATATATATATATTAATTATATAATTTATTTCTAATAATGTATACTTTAAATTCCGATACCTCTTATATATACGGACTTTGAACAAGTCCCCTATTTTAAGTAAACCTCTTCCATAATTATAACCAATAACTACATATGATTAATAAACATCCAATTTTAATAGCTTCTATATTTTTCTTAAATATATTTAGATAGATGCGCATAGGCACAATATATTTTAGATAGATTCGCATAGACACAATATATTTGAGATAAATGCGCATAGACACAATATATTTTAGATAGATGCGCATAGACACAATATATTTTAGATAGATGCGCATAGGCACAATATATTTTAGATAGATGCGCATAGACACAATATATTTTAGATAGATGCGCATAGGCACAATATATTTTAGATAGATGTGCATAGGCACAATATATTTTAGATAGATGCGCATAGACACCATATTTTAGATAGATGCGCATAGGCACAATATATTTTAGATAGATGCGCATAGACACAATATATTTTAGATAGATGCGCATAGACACAATATATTTTAGAAAGATGCGCATAGACACAATATATTTTAGATAGATGCGCATAGGCACAATATATTTTAGATAGATTCGTATGGACACAATATATTTTAGATAAATGCGCATAGACACAATATATTTTAGATAGATGCGCATAGACACCATATTTTAGATAGATGCGCATAGGCACAATATATTTTAGATAGATGCGCATAGACACAATATATTTTAGATAGATGCGCATAGACACAATATATTTTAGATAGATGCGCATAGACACAATATATTTTAGATAGATGCGCATAGACACCATATTTTAGATAGATGCGCATAGGCACAATATATTTTAGATAGATTCGCATAGACACAATATATTTTAGATAGATGCGCATAGACACACATATATTGAACCCACCGTGGCATACTTGGTATATTCATATTGTAATAAAAGCTGTATTCCTCCCTTATCGCATAGATCACTGCAGTTCTCCCATTCCCCTCCCCCAAGTTTCAATATATTACCATTCTCCTCTAACGCACAATACTTTTGTCCATAATGTCGCTATTGTTAGACGTCGCACCCCTAATATGTTACCTAGCATCTTCTCTCCTCTTCTGATGGGAAGCATTAGGCTTCGAAATACCACGGAATAAAGAGTTTTACTTATACTACACCCTTAATCGATGTAGCATTCTTATTGAATAAACGAATAAATCTACACACATTAGTATATATTTTTATGTTGTTGTTTTCTTATTTTATTAATATTTTATTTAAGTTGCAAAGCAATTTGTTGAGCTTTGCATTATCTCGAAAGTCTCCTCTTAAAGAATCGATCTTAATTTTTTTTACTCCCCCATATATATTGTCGACGTATAGTCCTGTTTCATTGTATCACAACTCATCAGTGCCGCTGGACTAGCATCTCTCCCAAGCCAAGGATTGAACCTAGAACCGTTGTGTTGGCAGTGGGCAGTTCTCCAACTCGACCACAGAAGCGATGCCCGCAAATAACCTGCACGAATGTCTATTTAAACAAACATCCGTCCACCACTTAAACGAAAGGCGTTTTAAACGTAATGCCTCCTATTTTTATTCCGCCCGAATTGATCCGAGCGGATTTCAAATTGCATTGTTGACTGACCTTACGCATTCAGGATCTGTAAGGTTCGTCTTCCTGTTGTAGATATTGATCGTTTAAGACTAAAAATGCAACCTGCGTCCTGGACGTTAGTCAGAAGCAGACACGCATCATTGAATTCATGGTAAAAATGCATTAAGAATGATGGTAACTATGTGGAAAAAAAAATCTAGAGCACAAAACGTCGCTCGTTTTAATAGCGCTACTCTCATCTTCGCAGCTCCCAAACTTAAAAAAATTTCTGTTCATTTGAACAATCTATATAGTACAACCTATACGGTAGTACCCTTAACATACGTACGTATGCATATAGATTTACGTACGTACGGACATGTGTTACGGTTGCTGGATTATAAATTATTCAATCGGGAGATCATATTTATTAAAAAGGAGGACAAAAGTGATCACATAGTAGACGCATTAAATTACAAGAACCCAAGTTTGCCCAGTTCTTGTACCGGAAAAATATCCAGTAAATAAAACGCTGTTTAGTAAATCGTTATTTTTTTTTTATTTCTATACACTAAACATGGATATACATATCACTAAAACATCCTCTGCGTTATAAGCTTCATTTCGGTACCTTAATTGCCTGGCTGGGTTGCCTGTAGGCTGAGATAAACCGCGTCACACAGACAGACAGACAGTAAATCGAACTTACTAAGGGAGATAATAACTTTCGGTGAATACTGAAAAAAATAACCACTTAATTTAACTTTGTTTAGTAAATCGTGAATTTTTTTGCATTTTTGCATGCTTTTTTTTGTTTTTGCATTTCCATATACCAAACCTGGATATAAATATCACTAAAACATCCGCTGAGTCATAAGCTTCATTTCGGTACCTTACTTGCCTGGGTGGGTTGCCTGTAGGCTGAGATAAACCGCATCACACACAGACCGACAGACATTAGGGAAATTTATAATAAGATATATAGATACGCTAATTTAATTGTCGTAGTATGTTATCACAGTCTATCCTCCTTATTAATAAATAGGATCTCCCGATCACCGAAGACGCAATGTACAAAATATATGATGCTTTTGGATCGTACGTGGAACTAAAATTTAATTTCTTGGTCTTCTGGGTAGAATCAAAGTGTAGTATGTCTTCTGTTTAGAGATAGTATAATAATATTGTGAGGTTTATGTTCGCGCCGGGCGTCCATACAATGGAAATATGTCACAGGATATTGGAGATAAACAATAATAACCAGATATATTCTGGCCCCACATTAACCAGATTGCTTAGATAAATACTTTTACTGTTTTAACAAAAGGGCTACAACAACATTGCGGGGTCTCCGTTCACGTTAAACTTCCACAGAATGGCCAACAGCAATATATTACATATAAAAGATATCGCCGTGGAATTTCCACAGGTCCCGTTAGTGTGAATAATTTTGCTTCCGTTTGTTTTGAAACAAGGTAATCAGTCACTGCCAACGTCGATGACAAAAAACATGATCAACCTTTTTAAAAAAAGATAATCTTCCTTCTTTTCAAATTTAAATTCAATAAAAATATTCTTTTATATTTTATTTTAAATGATTCAAATATTTAAAAATCTATTTTGTTTCGACCATTTTCCTCGGTTATTATGTTTATATGCATGTGTTTTTGTTTTCAGCAAAAACGATCTAAATGCTAGAATTGTGGCAGGCCAATTAAGAAAAGTTCTCGTCGCGTTCCGGCCAGCTGTGACGAAATAGATTAGAACGGATTCATTACTGACAGCTCGGATAAACGAAGAATCGGTTGGATTTTGGAAGCTGGCGTTTCCTATCGCTCTTTTCTCCATCTTTTAAAACTCTGAATATCTCATGTGATTCTATAGACATTTCTAAGATCGAAGCAGCTTTTAAATACAGCATTTTTTGTACAATTTTAATGGTATTTAAATAATGATAATAACAACAACAATAATAATAATAATGATAATAACAATAATAATAATAATGATAATAATAATAATAACAACAATGGTAATAATAATAATAACAATAATAACAACAACAATAATAATAATAATAATAACAATAATAATAATGATAATAATAATAATAACAACAACAATAATAATAATAACAATAATAATAACAACAACAATAATAATAATAATAATAATAATAATAGTAATAATAATAATAATAATACTATCTTGTGTGTGTTTCACCAAAAGCTGACACCACACCAAAGCGAGAAGGGTCAAGGAGGATTAAAAAAAAAAAAACGAGGAGAGAAAGCACTAGCTAGACCTCGGCTGGGTGAGTGCAAAGAGAACTGGGACGTTGGGGAGGCTTGTTGACACCTAAATTCTAGTGAATACCAATGGATGCTGCCAATGAGAAATCAATGTTAAGCGGCTGCTGCGATAACGCAAATCCATCTGTAATGGTTATCGACAGAGGTGAAGAGTACTTGAAAATCTGGAGAGAATGTTGTCACTCAGAGAATGCCACAAGTTGTACTCAAGAGTAGCCCGTGTGACTATTCCTAGTAAGTAAGTAAGTAAGTAAGTAAGTAAGTAAGTAATAATAATAATAATAATAATAATAATAATAATAATAATACATTAGTGCAAACTCATTTATATATCTTTACATGTTATTATTAAATTAAGGTTTTATAGTTTTTATATTGATTTTTTTTATATATAAAAAGAACATCATGTATAAATGAAACGTTTTAGAACTATTAATCTAAATATTAATTTACTTGTACGTACATCCAGTGTCACAAAAAAAAATCATCATCGCAAACATTAATTAATGAGAAACGAATTACCTCCCCTTATAGCCGCTTTTTATTAGTTAAAAATCATTAAAACTATTTCCTCTCCAAACATTACAATAAAGCATATAAGGCTGTCTGTTTACGGTTTCGAATTGACTATTTTATTTCATAATTTTATTTTATAATTTTATTTTATAATTTTATTTTAGAATTTTATTTCATAATTTTATTTTATAATTTTATTTTATAATTTTATTTTATAATTTTATTTTATAATTTTATTTCATAATTTTATTTTATAATTTATTTTATAATTTTATTTTATAATTTTATTTCATAATTTTATTTTATAATTTTATTTTATAATTTTATTTTATAATTTAAAAAAGTCATGTTGAAAGGAGACCGTATATCCTTTTTATTATTATAGTTTCTTTTTGAAATTTTAAAAAATGCAAGTGCATTGACGTCAGTTCCTTCATATATAAATTAATATAAAAATATTCTGAATCCTCACCTAAAAACAAAAAACAAGATGTTGTGTGTTGAATTTTAATTGAATTTTTTTTAAAAATCAATTCTTTTTATCTTTAAAATGTTAAAAAAGAATTTGCTAAAAATTGTTGTAACTTCGTCGTTATTTGTTTTATTTCTTATCCGCTTTAGTTCTAATGTGTTTTAAAATAGTTTTAATTATGTATTTTTGCTTCGGACTCTGTAGTAATCTTTTAATGCTTAGTTTGCCTGTTTTACGAAAAATACACCCTGTTTGGGGTTATGTAAGGCAGAAAGATAGTGTTGAATAATGGGATCGCCAGGCAACAGTAGTGGTAGGTCATGAAAGGAAACTGACAATGGCAATGCGATTGTTAATTGTGCTTTAAAGTATGGGATGTTTTACTAAGAAGAACGTTATATATTTTTTTATCGTCAATCTCTCTCTCTCTTTCTTTATATATATATATATATATATATATATATAATTTGTTTTTGAGGGGCACACCACACAAAAGGCACATACCTTCTTCCTAGTTGCAACACTGCAAAATTATTTCTCCCTTTGAAGGAAAACGCCATGACGTGAAATTATATTTCTATATATGAACATTAATTCACGTTCCTGGGTTTCCTGCGGGGATACGCAAGCGTTACCTTCTATACTCCTACACTATCTCTAGTTAGCCAGTCGTAATTCCTTCTCGACTGACGGCCAAACTCATATTCTGTGGCTATCTCTAATTCCTCTCCTCTCTCTGACTCTGACTGTCCGCGTACGTATACATATATAAGTCTCTCCTTTGTTTTCCAACTGACGTCGCATGTAAATCCTACCACTGTTTTGGTAAAGCTATAAAAAGTATTTGTTTATTCTAAATTTCCTGTGGACAAGACAAAAATATCGGGAGATAAATAAGAAAGATTTAATATTAAATGATTTTAAAAAATTTATTGTATCTGGGCATGCGCAGAAATAAGTAAAAATATATGGACAAGTTGAATGTTTTACGATTCAACTTGCCGATATATGCCTGTATGCGTTATTTATCCATCCAAACAAAGATTTTACTCGTTATAAACTATCCTTAGTGTATGATTATTATTTCCTGTTAATTTCAGTGCGATGCGACCAGTAGTTGAATAGTTTATCGGTTACATATGTTTATACACAGATAGATACATCTTTTAAACTCCTCGGCCTAACATTCGCAGAAAACATGAGTTGGAAAAATTACATTGAGAGCATTGCCAGGACGGTGCGGAAAAGGTAGGTTCTACCTGCCGTACTAGAAAGCTACTAACGCGCGAAAGTGTCCTTTACCTCTATAAGGCCACCATTCGCCCATGTATGGAGTATTGTTGTCATATTTGGACTGGTGCATCTGCTACTAGTCTCTCGCTCCTAGACAAGGTTCAAAAGAGAGTTGCCAAACTAATAGATCCTGAACTGTCATCTAAGCTTCAGCCTCTGTTCCATCGGCGAAATGTAGCATCCCTCTACCTGTTCTACAAGTACTTTAATGGTGAATGCTCCGACGAACTGCAAGCACTTGTATCCCCTCGATGTAAATACCCCCGACAAACCCGACAAGCAGCAACATCTCACCCCTTCACAGCTTAGATCCCTAAATGTAGGAGAGCCTTCTACTCCAGTAGTTTCTTCCTCAGAACCGCTAGACTTTGGAATTCCCTTCCGGGTTCCTGCTTCCCCAACTGTACTGACATGCAGAAATTCAAGTGTAATGTGAACCGACACCTTGCTGCCAAACTCCCCCACATAGTACCTCTGTAGCTTATGTTCCATGATTGTAGCCCCTACATCAAAGTAGCAATGTGCCTTGTTTGGGGGTGAAAATGTAATAACAAAAAAACATACATGTAGACGAGAGGGTACAAACGATGGAGTTCTTCGGAGCACTATCCATGAAAATACTTGTAAATACGCACAGGGATGCAACATTTCGTTGATGGGACAGAGGTGCAGTTTGGTTGACAGCGCCGCACCTATCAGGTTGGTGAATATTTTTTAAAATCCTGTCAAGGAGAAAAAGTCCAGTAGCAAACGCATCACTTCAAATGTGGTTACAATACTCCATACATGGACCAGTGGTGGCTTTGTGGAGGTTCACGATACTCCCCGGCGTAAGTAACCCTCTAACGCGGTATTGAGAGCCCGCCTTCTTCACAGCAGCCTTGGCGATGCCCTAAAAGTATTCGTTCCTATGCATGTGCTCTTTGAACGTTAAGCCGGGGAAGTTTTAGGTAGTTTATCATTAACCCTGGCTATCAGTGGTTGACAATTTTGTTTTGTAATTATTAAAGCAAAAACACTTCTGAATCTAATAAAAACATTCATATAACGGTAATCATTTTTAATCCCAATTTTTCCTAACATCTTTATCTGAGGCCCTTTCGAAGGTTGGGGATGTTATATAGTGAGGGATATATGTGGAAGAAGAATTAGATTTATTATAGAGGAGGATTTGTGGAAAAAGAATTATTTATGCTTCATACATTTCTGTCCGGAGGTACTTTGTCTTCCGTGATGACAGTTCACATTTTAACACAAATAAGACGATTGAGGCATACCTGACTTTCCTTGTTTGTGAAACACAGGACAAAGACTTTATATTTTAGAAATATAAATGTATTTCGGATGTCTCAGTGTCTTCACACTGGAGTCTGTTTATGTGTCTACATGTTGCGTTAGTCTAGCCTCGCTTCCTAGCCTTTCTTGGAGTACGTCCGTTCACCTTGGTGACTAAACTCAAACTCTCGGCTCTAATCCTTTTGACCTGACAGTTCTGGTGATGTAAGCGACTAAATTACACGTCTCCTCAACTTGACCTCCGACCACCTATCTAAATATGAACACTTACCAATTCGTATGTTTTTAGCTGAGTACAAATCTATAAACATATCACTTAACTATTTACATAATTAACTTTGAGCTAAACTTATATATTTCTATACTTGACCTAGCAAGGTCACTGGTGTTATACACTTATCGCTAGACAGAGAAAGAGACATATATATATATATATATATATATATATATATATATGTGTGTGTGTGTGTGTGTGTGTGTAGATAGATAGATAGATAGATAGATGGAATGATAGATAATAAATAACACTTATAACCCTGCCACTATCTAACGCAAAACTGTTCTCCTCCGCATTAAAAATATAGTTTACACAGAGAAAATCGCGTTTATTACATAAATAAACAAACAAACGAAACCAACTACCATTGGATTCCAAACTGTATTTTTTCGACATCCCTCATCAATTAACACTCTCCAGCCAACATTCAGGTGAATACAGTTAAGTTCTCTTATAGAAATCCGTTCTCCGCCGCATTCTACAGTTTACACAGAAACAATCACGTTTATTAAATACACAAAAGCATGAAATGAACTAACATTGGATTCCAGATTTTACATCTAACTCTATCCGTCTGCAACTTTTAATTGCGTATCCACTTGGCAATTGTTCGATATTATTAAATACCGAACCATTGTCAAATGAAAATTTAAAAACTTAACCGTCAAAACTACCAGAATACAATTATGAAAGAGCCACTTTCTAACAAAATTAAGGCTATAATTGAACATGCGTTTTTTTTTTACTAGACTGACTTGATATTTGTCTCTCTCCCACAGCGAGAATATGTGACACAAGGATCGTGAAGTGATATTGAAGAGCTAGTGACCTAGATAGATAAAACACTGGCCTGTAAAAAATTGCTGAGCAACTCTTTCGAAATTACCGGTTAGTGGAACATAAGGCGATTAGCAATAAACTAACCCTTTCTCAAAGTGAGGCGGCAAAGCTTAGAAGGATGGACCTCATAGAACTGCACAGGACCAAAGCCATGCCTTAGTTAACAGAAAAATACCATTTCAACAAGGGTTTAGATTATGTAGGCTTTTGGGCCGAGTAAATCCCCGGTGGAACAATGAATTGGTTGAAGAACTTGTCAAGTTAAATTCCCACCGGCATAGATCTTTGGAATCACGCGAGTTACACCAAGGTGTTTATTCAGAAAACGATTTAAGTTAAATGCTGTCGAAAACAAATCGTCATTACGTCGTCCAGAATAGAACAAAACAAGCCTGTAATAAATTAATTGCATATTTTCATCGTTGTCGAGGGATAGCGGATATTGACCTTCTAAGCCGGTGGTCACTTTATGGCCGACCTCTTTGCTG
>NC_136482.1:167019932-167034932 GCF_053919585.1 Euprymna scolopes | reverse complement strand
ACGCTAGGTCACGTCACAAAAAGTTACCTTTTTTTAATTAGAAAGTTAAGTTTTTAATTAGAAAGTTAAGTTTTCAATTAGAAAGTTAAGTTTTTAATTCGAAAGTTAAGTTTTTAATTAGAAAGTTATGTTTTTAATTAGAAAGTTAAGTTTTTAATTAACGTGAAAAAAAGAAAGAAAAAGTGTAAATTGTGGAATTACAGGGGGGCAGTAGATCTTTATTTTTTAGGTGTTAATCGACGCTGAGTCACGTCGCAAAAATTTACCGATGTCTGTATAGCGGGTTAAAGAATAATAAAAAACAAACAAATGAAATCTTTTCAGTTTTTCGTGTTTTATTTTCAGTTGAATATTTAAAACAAAACTGAATAAAAGCCAAACATTTTTCTATCTACTGGGAATTATTTTTTCAAGTTAAAAATTTATTGAGATTACCAAATTATTTTATTTGGTGATATGTTTCGAAGGGGCAAATAACAACAAAAAAATTTTTTTTTTAAATCGATGTTGGAATAATAATTCCAAATAAATTTAATTAAATATGCTATCAATATAGTTATTGTTTAAAATTTATCAAATACCAATTTTAGATAGAACACTTATAACAATTCTTTCGCTAGAAACATTAAGATACCGCTATTTAATAAAATCCATTTTTCTTAATGTAATATGCAAGTGACATGATCTCTTTATTGCATACATTTTGAAATAATCATACTATATATAGAAAGAGATGAAAGAGTAAAATAAGGAAGTTTTTATATATTAATTGAATTGTGAACAAGCAAACGAATAAACAAACAGACAGGAATACGAATATATATATATATATTAATTTCTTTTTACATAAGCAGTAATTTGTGCTACACAGTCATGATCATGTTTCGGTCTTTTAGTATTTAATAACTAGAGACCTCTTCAGGCAATCACGCTTATATTAACGAATAACGAGATTCGTTACTGATTCCTTTAATATAAGAGTGATTGCCTGAAGAGATTTCTAGTTACTTAATGCTAGAAGACGGAAACATGCTCATAACTTTGTATCAACACGTTACTGTTTATGTAAAAACAAATTAAAAGTATATTCTGCTCTACCTCAGTATTGAGCATTCTTGTATTAACCTCGTTATATTTCACTGGTTACCTCTCCTCTAGAAAATAAGAACCCAAAAGTATATATATATATATATATATATATATATATATATATATAGTAAGTTATAATATTCAGTGTAGCTTAATCGCCATATATATATTTTATAACTTACTAACTAGCTCTACCTACGTATTGAACACTTTTCAAGTAAATACTTAACGTTTGCGCATAAATTTATACTTTCGTATATAAATTTCATGTGAGTAAATTAGGTATATATATATATATATATATATATATATATATATATATACTGGGAGATGTACCCGTTGTTGTCTGGGTTAAAAAAGCGTCTTAAAAAATTGACTCTGATTTATAAAAGTATGAAAAGTTATGAAAACAGTGGAAGAGTAATCAAAACAAAAACAACACCCTTAAACGAATATGAGGGGGCAGTAGTGGGAAACTTTATTGATACAAACTTATGAACCTCTGTTGGTGTTAGTGAACGATGTAACCCGCAAAATTCTCCTCCTTCCCAATTCGCAAAACCAAGTGAAATTTCCGAAAATACAAGAAAAAAACAAACAAACAAAAAAACACGTCCTCGCTATCTGAACAGTTAACTGCGTTTTTTTTCGCTTTAAATGTATTAAAACGTTTCCCTTTAAATATGTGGAAAATACAATGGAATTTCATTATTCAAAAAAATAGAAAGAATAAATAATTAAAGGAATTTCTAAGGAAAAAAATTTATAAAATCGAAATGTCGGACAAATACATTTTTTTTATTTGGATTTAATTATTCAAGTTTTATTGTGTGAAGTTTTGATTTCGCTTAGGCGGTTTCAATTAAAATTATTGAAAATAATTTCTTTTGTAAGGGAAGGTATGTAACATAGTACTATGGGTGTACGCATAAGAATAATTAGCAGTCGAGGGATGACTTACTACTACTTACTAGCGAAGATATTAGCAGCAGTAGCAGCCGTTAAAGCACGTATGCAAATTAGCAAATGTTCTCGAGTTTGTATTTATTTGCTTCCCCACTGAGCAAATTAGGCACAAGGCCGTTTTTTAATGTGAAGAGATTGGGGGAATGGGGACCAGCTCCCCGGGGAGTAGAGGAGCTGGATAGTGACAATTGGTATGAAGGGTTTCCCCTATATTGACCAATTACTGATTGCTACAAGAGTAATGGTCTTATATGTGCGGTTGCCCCCACATATGGTCTTTGCTTGTTGTATCTGCAGGATCATATACTACACTTTAATCTTGGTCAAAAGGTCAAGCAATCCCGCGTGGGATTGAGCAAGAGTGCGCGAGTTAACGTCCAGAGAAAAAGACGAGTAAAATACACCAGGTGGTCGAGAGAGAAGTAAAGTAACCAGGTAAGATGGACGTGTAAATACGAGGGTACGAAATTATCGTTAGGTGGTGTGGACAGAGACTTTAAAAAAGCACAGGTCTGTGTGAAAAGACTTTAGAATGTTAATAAAATGCGTTCTTTTATAAGAACCGCGAATTAATGCATTTCATTTGTACTAAAACAATACCGAATACGAGTTTTTTTCCTGGTTTATTCGTTTGTTCCTTTGCGACGGTACCAGACAGTGTGAGAGTTCGAGATGTTTGAACTGTAACGACATAGTTTAAAAAAAAAGAATGTGTTCATAACAAGAAAGAGAGAATACTTTTCTCGTAATGCGGAAGTTTCGCTGATTTATAGATGTAACCGGGACATGTCTGAAAACATGTAGACAATAATGTTTGCATGAATCAGTGTTAATCTATATATATATAAAAGCGAAAATGTATGTATGTATGTATGTATGTGTGTATGTTTGGATGTCTGCTAAAAACTTTCGACAGACGCGACGAAAATTCACAAACTCGGTATCACATCGAAGCTCCATCCTTTGCTCGGAAAATATCGAAAAATTGACCAAAAACGTTAACTTTTCACCCCGAAATCGAAAATTTTCGACAGGGGGGGTCAACAAAAACGGTTCTCTCGTTACAATGACCGATTCTACGCATGCGTCAGATGACGTCGTGACCTGATTTACTTTAAATAGTTGAAAAACCGAACAAATGTAATGTAAGTCGCGTTAGCTCAGTTGGTTAAGGCCTTGGTTCATTATCTAAACATTTTGGGTTCGAATCGTGGTGTGAGATGTTTTTTTTTTCCGATTTTTTAAATTTAAATATTGAACCAGTGTTATTTAAGCCATTTTTCACGTAACGTTCGTTTTTCTGCTTTTTTTTTTTTTTTACTTCGTTTATTCTTAGCGACACCCCAAAACACCCGGGTACCCACCGATTTGTTAATTTTTGATATCGAAACAGGCTTATTTAAGCCATTTTTCACGTGTTCGTTTCTGTTTTCATCGTTCGTTTGCCTTACGTCAGTTGTTTTTATTGTTTAATCGACGCGTAGACGTCAAATTAACACACTTACCAATTCATCTATCCCCGTGGTCGAGATGGTTTGGTCGAAGGGGTCTTTTTTCCATTTCCTTTCCACCTCCGCGTCAAACGTTCGGGGTTCAAGCCTACCTATATACTAAAACTATTTTTTTCTTTTACACCTCCAAACAACTGGCCAACGTTTTTTTTAACAGGGTTTTTTAATCTACCACCCACTACCACCAACACACACCTCCAAACACCCGGGCAACGCCGGGTACTCTCGCTAGTTACATATAAATCGTCTTTAAATTGATTACTATTATGTAAACACAGTACTGCTTCACTGATCAACATCTATGAAAATACTCTTGCATCATATATATATATATATATATATATATATATATATATATATAGTACTGCTTCCTTGTATCACAACTCATCAGTGCAGCTAGACTAGTACCTTTCCTTAGCCCTAGATTGAACTGAAATCCATCACGTTTATAGTCGGCAGTTCTAACCACTGGATTATGTGCTTGCAAACGTCTCATCAAATATCCATTAACTAAACATTCACCCATATATATATATATATATATATATATATATATATATATATATATATAGAGAGAGAGAGAGAGAGAGAGAGAGAGAGAGGGAGAGAGAGAGAGATAGATACCTTACTCGCTAGCTAGCTAGCTAGATAGATAGATGTGTGTGTGTCCGTTTGTGTGTGCATACGTATGTTTATGTGTATGTAAATAATTACATATATGTTAAATTCACTCTTGTATGTACATTAGCAAGGGGATGCGACGTTTCCCCGTATTGAATATGGACTAATGGATGTTCCACATTTCCAATACTTTTATTTTCATCGAAATCAATAAAATCGCTAATGTTTCAATAAAATCATCCACAATACATTGTAGTCTACATAGCACTTTAGCGAACTCACAGTTGATTTTATAAAATCATTTTTATATAATGGCGGGAATTAACGTTTAAAATACAAAATTCAAGTATTACGATTCTATTTGGATCGCGTTTCTGTTTTATCAACGAACCTACTGTTAACTTCATACTTCTGCATGTGTGATGATAACACTTCTCAAATGCATTTGTAGTACTAGTACAAGAATTACTGGGTCAGGAGTTAGAGTCCTCCAGTTAATGCTTAGTATTCTCCGAATACAACTTTGATGAAACCTTTTCAATAACTTGAGATGCCTTTTGTATGTTGTCCAAGTTTCTGACCTATATAGCAGCGTAGTGATAACGCATGCTTCGTAAAAGAGCTTTGTTCTTGATGTGATTCCCCGATCTTACCACACACGTTCCTGCAGTTTGCCAAAAAAAAATAAAATAAAAAAAGAACTAGCATTGGCTATTCTGTGATTTATGGCAGCATCAAACATAGTCCATACTCAGCGATTACCCAGATATACAACATTGCCCGTAACATTAAACTTCTTACCATCAACCAAGATATTTGGTTCAACATATGACATACCTATAGAAGGGGAATACATAACCTATGTTTTCTTGAGACTGATGGTAAGTCTGAAAGCTTTACAAGCCTCTGATAACGTGTCCATAATCATCAATGTTTGCTTCTGAATGTGAATCGAGATCTGTATCACCTGAATTATAAAAGATCAAGCAGAAGGTTCTAAAAAGTTTTCGACTTTGCGTTGAGACGTCTAAAGTTAAAAAGTTTACCTGATGTACGAAACTACGCAATTGTTAAACGCGTGCACCAACATCACAGCGAAATATATGAAAAATAATGTAGGATCAAGTATATAACCTTGTTTCACATCGTTTTCAACTGAAATTGGATCAGACAAAGATCCATTAAAGTTCACTCGGCCTTTCATATAATGGTGTAACTGCTGAAGCAACTCTACAAAACTAGTAGGACAGCATAGTTTCCTAAGAACCTTACAGGGTGCATTGCGATTGATGTATCGACAAAAAACTTGATACATACATTTTTCCATTAGCTATCGCGCAGATAATATCATGTCCATTGCGCCGCGGTTAGATCTAAAACCGCATTGAGTCATAGAATACCTGAAAATTATCTAAGGACAAATGTTTTGTATATATATATATATATATATATATATATATATATATATATATATATATATATATTAGGCACCGCCAAAACTGGGGGGGCAGGTCAGTACTTTTTGACGGACCGTCTTTTTAAAAATCTACCAAAAATCAGGTAATTATCCGATCAATACGAAATTTTCAGCGATTATTAGGAGAAGAATGAACTTTATAACAGTGTACTTATTTTTCATAAACGATATTTATATATATTTTTTTTTGCTTACAACCCCCCCCTTGTTTTGAAGTGGGAACAAATATGCTTAAAATAATCATCTGAAACTGAACAAAACATATTGTGTTGTTGTAAGGGACAGAATTATAGATTTAAAAAAAACAAACAAAAAAACATTGTTTGCATACCTTATTTTGACGTCTGAATATCAGAACTTCGATTGTGTTTAATTATCCCGCTTTTGAGTTTTGAAGTGTGAAATTCGGTGAATATGTTAAGTAAAATAATTAATTTAAGTTAAGCAAAACAAAAAAAAAATTTTTTTTATATTTATACGAAAAAAGCCATTTTAAAATCTTTGATAAATAAATTAACAATTTTTTTTTAGCGAGCCGAATAATGCATGACCATTATTAAACAGAGCATGCTTTGAATAATCGATACAAAAAAAAAAATTCGATAAATATTGTGCCCTTTGTGTTAAAAATAGCATCATTTTTTTCGATCTCGTTTGAAAACGTTTGCCGCCTTTCGACTACGGTGGACCAAACGCGCTGAAATAATTTTTTTTTTATTCTGCTTTAAATTGCCCCCTCCCCCCATTTTGGGGAGCCTGGCCCCCACACACATACACATTAAAAACCAAACTCATACAAATGGTCACCCATCTGGTACTGGCCAGCCTCAGCTTAATAATACATTGAAATTTTCGTCACTGAAAAATAAGTTTTTTTGGCCTGTTTGGTCTTCCATAGTTTTCGTCTCAATCAAAAGAAAACGTAAACAGAGTCGATCTGAACTCTACGGCGACGCGAAATGTCTGGTTACCTATATGAATAAGTGGAATTATTTGAAATTCAGGTACTTATATTATAATATTTTTGCATATTCTCTTAGAAAATCATCCTAAATCTTAGTTAGACAATAAATGAATAAATAAATTATTTCAAAAACCCTTTTTTTTTAAATATTTAAGTACGTTATTTGTGCAAGACAAAAAATATCAATTGTTAACTTTTTGGGAAAATTTAACATTTAAAATTGAATTAAAAATAGTAGAAAAAGTTTTACATTATTCTGTTTTCTATATGATAAAATTCAGGGTTTTATCTTTCTGGAAAAATAAAAGTTACTCAGAAATAATGGATTGTAATAAATGTAATTTAGTTTTAAAAAACAACAACAACTTGATTTTGCGGCCATTTTTGGCGGTGCCTAATATATATATATATATATATATATAATTTTTGGTTTCGTTTTGTAGAAATGAATCCAACAGTAAATAATATTAACAACAACTTGTAACTAATTAACAGCAAGAGAACAATATGTACTTATTCATTAATAATGTTACGGAATATCACATCTGGACCGGAGGGGCTCGGCTCGCCTATCCAGCTTTGATAGAGTTCAAAAGTGACTTAAAAACTTAGTAGGCGACGCCCTTTTCTCTTCCCTGCAAACTTGTTCCCACAGAAGAGACGTTGTTCGCTTTTCTCCACGCTAGCCTTACATTCATGGCAAGTGCTGGAGTGAACTTCAATCTATGGTTCCCCTTTTGCCAAACCTTAACAAAACACTCGACTAACTACATCCACTATATACGAATTACCCCATTCTCTAACTCTGCCTACATCTAAACGTAGATTCTATGAAGAAAGCTTCTTTCTCAGAATTGCCCGCTTGGGGAAGCCTGTTCCAGTGACCCGCTCCCTAGTTAAAAGCAACATGGTTGCCTTCAAATCCAATGTAAACAAAGTCTTGTTGAACTGTTTCCATAAATAATTAAGTTTTACCCAATTTACTCGATTAACGATTACTACACTACTACTATACATTTATCAAACCCTTATCCTCGAGTGGCTTTCGGGCCTTGATAAGCTGTGATTAATAAGTAAAAAGTAAAAAAAAACCATAGAATATAAGTTTAAGTTCTTTATTTCTATTTTTTTTTAATATTCATGTTTTCCTACCGGTACTCAATTAAAAGGGGTCTTACCATAAAAGGTAGGAGTATGGAGAAATACATGAGTAGTAAAAATCATCCTTAGGAGCGAGAAGGGAAAGAAACAAAAAGAAAAAAAAACGAAAGACAAAAAGGCTGTTATTTTGAAATTTACAAAGAGAAGAAAATAGAAAAGAAAAAGGGACATAAAAAAGGCGAAAGAAGAGAAGAAAGTGGGATTTTTTTTTTTTTTTGCATTTGCTAGTATGATGTTACTGTCTACATTATATAAATAGTTACAAATATATACATAGGTATGTATACATAAGTGCACATGTATACATATATAAATAAGCGTGTCTATATACATACAATTACACACGCACACATATACAGGGTGACCCCAAATAAACGGGCCCAAAATCTAATTAGGTCCCGTTTCTTATTGTTTTGTCCTTATGGAATGAAACTTTGGCCATAACTAGTTTATTATATTCAAAACATCACATCAAAACACTAGGGCCTTTGGCCTTTTTTTCTCCGTTCTACAGCATATGTTCTAGATAGCCTCGATTTACCTTTTGTTTTATGGGGGTCGCCCTGTATATATATATATATATATATATATATATATATACATATATATATATATATATATATATATATACATATATATATATATACATATATATACATATATATATACATATATATATATATATATATACATATATACATATATATATATATATATATATATATATATATATATATATATATACATACATATATACAGTCCTGATGAAAATCATAAGACCACTTAAGAAAGTAAGCGTTCACGCATATTATCGAATTTTGAATCAAACAAATGGTTGAAACCATTGCCAAAAGGGAAAATATGATGGGAAAAAAATGAAATCTGCTTCATTCGAAACCTTAACCCTGATCTAATAATTATTTTTTAAAAAACAAATATTTTCACCTGGTCAAAATGATAAGACCACTTTAATAAAATCGGCTAGTTTTGAAAAAATGAATACGAAAAGCTTTCTATGTTACTAAAAGCAACTTGTTAGTGGATAAAAAAACATCTTACTAAATTATAAATGGCAAAAGGGGAAGCATTATCAGAGTTTGAGAGAGGAAGGATCTTTGAGCTAAATAGGGGTGAACTCTCTCAGAGATCCATTGCAAATGAAGTAAATCTTAGCAAAACGGTCATCACAATTTTTTTTAAGAAATCCAGATCAATATGGGCACAAAAAGAGTCCAGGTCGACAAAAAACAAAAAAAAATAATAAAAAAAAAATAACCCCATCACTGGATCGCCGTATCAGAACAAGTTTAAAAAAAAACTCCAGTACGAGTTCAAGTCGATTGAAAAGCCAAACAGCAGCAGAATGTAGTCCTAAAACCATAAGAAGGTATCTTAAAATGAAGGGTTTCAATCATTTAAAGCGACTGCAGAAACCACGTCTTCTTGAACAGCACAAAACTAACCGACTTAAATATGCCGCCAAATACCAGACTTGGGATGAAGAGAAGTGGGAAAATGTAATTTTCTCTGATGAGAAAAAGTTTAATCTAGATGGTCCAGATGGATTTCAACACTATTGGCATGATAAAAATTTGCCCAAAGAGACTTTTTCAACTCGGCATTTAAAAATTTTTATTTACATGGGGGTCACCAGTTATAAAGGGCCGGAGGCCACTCAGGTATAAGGGTTATTGCGTGTACAGTAATCAATGAGATAGTGTTGTAGTAATCATTAGTATTGGAGATTTGACAGAGTGTCTTACTTAAGGGGGCGGTTTGTTAGGAATTTGTTTATGTTGGACTTGAAGACATCCAAGTTGTAGTCAGGTGGGAAACAGGCGAACAGAAGAGTTCCACAATCGTGCACTTCTGAGAAAGAAGCTCTGCTCATGGAATCTACGTTTGGATTTAGGCACAGATAAAGAGTGGGGAAATTATTGACAGTAGTTTCAGCTAGACGGGTGTTTCTCGTGAAAGATTGGGGAGGGAGGACGAGAGATTGGAGCTCAGACGAACACTTGCCATGGAAATAACGATAAAACAAAGACAGGCTCGCAACGTCTCTTCTGTGGGAGAGAGGCTGCAGGAAAGAGAAAAGGGCATCCCCACCAAACCCCGGCATAGTGGAGGAGGGTCTTTAATGATCTGGGGTGCTTTCTCGTCAGCTGGGACCCTAAAGTTGCAAGTAGTGAAAGGTCGGCAAACATCATTGAAGTACATTTCAATGCTTGAAAATGCTTCTATCAGGACTGAAGGTCTACGTCTATGTGGAAGAAATTGGATTTTCCAGCAAGACAACGCTGCGATACACACTTTTCGACAAGCACGAGAATACTTTTCTTCAAATAATATCGAATTGTTAGATCATCCAGCAGGTTCTCCGGACAATCCCATTGAAAATCTTTGGGGATGAATGGCAAAAGAAGTGTTCAAGGATGGAATCCAGTATGATTCGATAAAGAACTTTCTGATTCAGTTTTCAGTACATGGGATAAAATTCCTTCGCAACTGATAAAAAAAACTTCGTTGCAAGTATGCTGAAGAGAATTTTTGAAGTAATTCGTATTTATAATTGCCTTTTGTTAGATAAATTATCAGTGGTCTAATCATTTTGACCAGGTGAAATGTTTGTTTTTGAAAAAATAATTATTAGATCAGGGTTAAAGTTTCGAATGAAGCAGATTTCATTTTTTTCCATCATATTTTCCCGTTTGGCAATGGTTTCAACCATTTGTTTGATTAAAAATTCGATAATATGCGTAAACTCTTACTTTCTTAAGTTGTCTTATGATTTTCACCAGGACTGTATATATATGCAAGAGCGAGATTTTCGATTGGACTGGTGTATCTGCTATTCATCTTTCACTCTTAAACAGGGTTCAAAAGAGAGTGGTCAACCTAATAGGTCCCACTAGGTTTTAATCTTTGTCCTATCGACGAAATGTTGCATCCATCTGCCTGTTTTACAAAGTATTTTTATGGTAGGTGTTCCGACGAATTACACACCCTTGTACAGCCTCGATGTAAATACCTCCGACAAGCAGCAAAGTCCCACCCCTACACAGTAAAGATCCGCAGATGCAAGAAAACCTTCTGCTCTAATCGTTTCTTTCCGTAGACTGCTAGACTTTGGAATTCCCTTCCGGGTTCCTGCTTCCCTATCTGTACTGACATGCAACATTTCAAGTGTAATACAAACAGACATCTTTCTGCTCAACTCCCTACATAGTATCCCTGCAAATTATGTCCCATATAGTATCCCCCCTCAAAGTTTTAATATACCTTATTTGGGTGAAAACGCGACTAAAAAATACAATGAACTAAAGACTGTCTTAATAACGTTGTGCTTGTATTTGGCTTTATGACTGTTAATTTCCCTTAATTGTGATTGCGAGTGCCGGTGGCCTAGGGGTAACTTTCCTTCTCTAATAAAGTCAAAAATGACCTCTCGACCAATAGCAATCATCAATTATTGAACTGATGATTGCGAAAGTATGAAAAATGGTATCTGTAGGTGTAGAAATTTATTTATTTAGAATAACACATATAATTATTCAAGGTTGATATTTTCCAGACGTGAAGAAACCACTGAGTTTTAATGAGGTTCGTACAAGGGTTATCAATACCGAAGAAGGACAATATATACTTTTTATTTATTATACATAAGCATCAATATGTCGCTACACATTCATGAGCATGTTTCGGTCAGCCAGTTACAAATAACTAAAGACATCTTCAGGCGATTCTGCTTATACATTTATGAACTGTATATTTGTCTAAGCAGCATAGCTTGAAGAGATGTCTAGTTATTTTTACATCTGCTGTTTTAGTCACATAGATTAACAGGATATAGAATAATTTATGCGGATCCATTAAAAGAATGAAGACGAATAGAAGTCGAGAGGTACGAGGGACCTTCCGAAATTAAGGCCTAACACACTCTCAAAGGAAGACTGTGAGAGTCCCTTAAGCAAGGTCGAAAACCCACTTCAGCCGCCGTCCTTCCCCCAACCCCGATCAGGGTTATGCAAGATAAAGCCTGGGAGGGTAGATGCCTTAAAACTGTATAGGACCAAATATCACGGCCAACAGGGAAACATAGTCTCTGCAAGGGCCTAGTCAGTGTTGGCTTTGGTTCTGAGAGAACCCTCTTCCCGGCTATTTGTAAGGTTATTATTTCTCCGCAATTACCTAGACCCATCTAAAATATTTTCATTCATTGAAGGTTAAAATTTTGTTTAAAAAAAAAAAAAAAAAAAAAAACCAATGGTCCGACAGACAAATCCGTTCATGTTGATGCAATGACGCATCGTCAAACCATCTTCAAGATGCGACTCCAATTACAATAAACAAAAATTAGGCAAGCACATTTTTTCCTTCTATTTTTGAACATGTTCCTGAGTATTTGTTTTGTAAGGAAATATTAATTACAAATCTGTCAGGAAAGTACTTGACAGTGGCAAAGGACAGGCAGACATCTTTCGCTTTTGTCTCTCTCGCCTCCTCGACCTCTTCCCTTATTTAACCTGGTTGTTTTGTTCAGTGACTCGATCAAGGGAGATAATCCAGTTCAAGAGACGTAATCGAATTTAAATCATATCGAAAATGAAAATATGTAAACGTACCCAACGCTGTGCGGGTGCATAGCGGATAGATTTAAATATCGCCACATTCCGATATAAACACGAACTCGTAGGAACACTGTTGACGGAATCGGCTAAGCCAATATCATCTAATCACCTGCGCAGTAATACTATAAAAAAAGCATACTCTCACCTCACTTCATTCTATTAGTAAATAGCTATTTGTTTTTAATTAAATGTACAAACATAGTTCTATTTACTTGTCTCCACACTAGTTAAACACAAAGTAGGGTTTTAATAAAGATAGGGTATTTAGTTGCCTCCCACTGCAAGATCTGTGACGCTAGGTCCAGAAAGTGGGATTGAGAGGTTAGCAGCCCCCCACGAAAATGGCACTCTAACATGCAAAAATGCTTGAGTAGCCCTGTCAGCATTCTCCCTAAGATCGCCTTAGGCGATTAGCAATAAAATAATCCGATCTCAAACAGAGAAAGCAAAGCCTGGGAAGGTGGACCTCCTAGAACTGCACAAAACTTGCATCACACGGCAATCAGCAGGGATCAGGTCATTACAGAAATGGTCTAATCTCTGTTGATTCTGGAGGTTGAGGATAAAACTCCCTAGCCGGAACACCTAAAAAAGGGACACTTTTGATTGGGGCGAATATAAAAAAATAGTTTAGTCTAGGAGAATATCTTATTTCCTGATCCAGAAAAAGACAACGAGCTAAACAGATACTACACTTTCTTTTAACTAAAACACGTTTTTTTTTTTGTATTTGCTTAACTATTTTAAAAAGTCAACGCAATATGAAATGATATTCCATACAATTAATTTTTTTGTAACCGTTCAATGAACACGGTTTGAAATTCAAAGTGATAAAATTCCCCCAGCTAAAAAAAAAGCACAAACAGAAAAGTTATACATCAATTCACATACAAAGAGTTGATATGCCGTATAATAGGCAAACTAAATCATCAAATAATGGACAGACACTACGTGATATGCAATAGTGGTTCTCCGTTAACATCCACATTGAGGCCCGATGTTTTACTAAAATTTAAGCATTAATACAACTACTTTATTATTTTACCAGTAGGGGCGTCCAGCCTAGCACGATCGTAGTGAACCCCTATATTATATGAAACGCGTTGACCGATGCTCACACTGAAACGAACATTAAAGACGTTAACTAGAATCGGAACCAAGACATTTAGCACTCTAGCCGGGTTCCCAACCGTTTGAGCTAATTACAGATAAATAGAAAATATTTAAACTTAAACCATTTGCAGCTATCAATAAATTTACGCATGCGCAAAAGTGATAGAAATATGTCGGCAAGTTGTAATGAACGTTTTGCGATTCAACTTGCCGACATATTTCTGTAGGCGTTATTCATCGATCCAAACAAAGATTTTACTCGCTATGAACCATCCTTGGTGTATGATTACTATTTCCTGTTATGTGATCAATAGTTTAAAGGTTTATCTGTTAAATATTTTACACAAACACACACGCATACGTACATTTACTGCTTTATTCATAGAGATTAATAGGATATAGAATAAGTTATGCGGATCCATTAAAAGAATGAAGACAAATAGAAGTCCAGAAGCACGAGGAACCTTCCCAAATTAAGGCCTACTTTTAAACTAAAACTAAACTAAACCGTTTAAGTGCTACGAAAACGCGAATACTATTAAAATGAACGACCTGATGTGCTCTAGAATTTATTTTTCTACATAGTCACCACCATTCACCATTCACTTTTGCCATCGATAAACGATGCCTCGGCCGTAAAAGTCCGAAGTGAGCTTTGTCCCTCACATCACCGCACCACTTTGAAAACGACGAACCCATCTCCTAACTGTGCTGATATCAACTTCATCGGCTTCGTAAACGTTCAGCAGACGTATGTTGATCGGTTTATTTATTTATTTTTTTACATGCAGGAATTCAAGGACTCATTTCTGCTTCTGACGCACGTCTATGATAGTGGTTGCTTTCTTAGAGTCTCACATCGTCAATATCTGCAACAGAAAGATGAAACTTTCAGCTCATGAATGCATAAGTTTAATCATTATAACAATACAATTTGCAATGGCCTCTGATCCATTTGGGTGAGGAAAAGTAGGAGGCATTACATTTGGAACGTCCATCGTAAATAAACGGTCGAGAACTACTCTCTTAGACAATTACAAGAATGAAACAGGTTAAAAACAAAGTGTTTGGTTCGAAATCCGAGGCGACTACTGAAAACAGCAGTATAATGAATAAGGAGGTCAACAGAGAGCTGAAATGTCGTAGTGCTTATCATCATAGTATAAATCCAAAGACTCTATTGTTGGCATTGGTTTCCCAGATATTTTTCTAATCAGAATTGCTGCCACACCCAGGGTCTGCCAGCACCCAACTGATTGCATCAGGGTATCACAATACACTTCAGCATATCCGGATACACTTTGGTATTGACTTTCAAGCGTTCAAGTCAATTTCGCAGATGTGAGGCGGCATGATGTGTCCCTCACTTGAAACCACACCAAAGACCATAACCGTGGCCGGAAACTTTGTTGAGCTGTTGAACCGTCCGTAATTGGATTTTGAGGGTGCTAGTAATAATCCTATTGT